>NC_057813.1:705032958-705034153 GCF_018294505.1 Triticum aestivum
GGTTACAGCAAAAACTGGATGCATTTCGTGTACAAAATGAACAATCTCTTTCGAAGTATCAGGGTTTCGTACGGCAACTCGTTTGTTATAAAGGGATTTCATTATTTTGAACTTATTTGAACTCCATAGTTTTTCTGTGTTCAAAATGCATTATTCAAAGCCACATCGCCAATTTTCAACCCTTTCTGACTTCATTTGTTATTTTTCACGCATTTATTGATTATTTTGAGCTATAAGACCATGAAATTGAAAAGCATTTGAAATGAACTCTGAAAAGGTTGAAATTTGGCATGGTATCATCATTTCACCCACATAGCATGTGCAACAAAGTAGAGAGGGTTAAGGAAAAACTGGATGACTTTGTGTACAAAATGGACAATCTCTTTCGAAATATCAGGGTTTCATACGGAAACTCGTCTGTTACAAAGGGATTTCATTTTTTTGAATTTATTTGAATTCCATAGTTTTTATGTGTTCAAAATGCACCATTCAAAGCCACATCACCAATTTTCAACCCTTTCTGACTTCATTTGTTATTTTTCATGTATTTACTGATTATTTTGAGCTATAAGACCATGAAATTGAAAAGCATTTGAAATGAACTCTGAAAAGGTTGAAAGTTGGAATGGTATGATCATTTCACCCACATAGCATGTGCAACAAAGTAGAGAGTATGACGGCAAAAACTGGATGCACTTCGTGTACAAAACGGACAATCTCTTTCGAAGTATCAGGGTTTCATACGGAAACTCGTCTGTTACAAAGGGATTTCAGTTTTTTGAACTTATTTGAACTCCATAGTTTTTCTGTGTTCAAAATGCACCATTCAAAGCCACATCATCAATTTTCAACTCTTTCTGACTTCATTTGTTATTTTTCATGCATTTACTGATTATTTTGAGCTATAAGACCATGAAATTGAAAAGCATTTGAAATGAACTCTGAAAAGGTTGAAAGTTGGCATGGTATCATCATTTCACCCACATAGCATGTGCAACAAAGTAGAGAGGGTTACGGCAAAAACTGGATGCATTTCATGTACAAAACAAACAATCTATTTCGACGTATCAGGGTTTCGTACGACAACTCGTCTGTTACAAAGGGATTTCATTATTTTGAACTTATTTGAACTCCATAGTTTTTATGTGTTCAAAATGCATTATTCAAAGCCACATCACCAATTTTCAACCCTTTA
>NC_057813.1:705040241-705042906 GCF_018294505.1 Triticum aestivum
GGTATCATCATTTCACCCACATAGCATGTGCAACAAAGTAGAGAGGGTTAAGGCAAAAACTGGATGCACTTCGTGTACAAAACGGACAATCTCTTTCGAAGTATCAGGGTTTCATACGGAAACTCGTCTGTTACAAAGGGATTTTACTTTTTTTAACTTATTTGAACTCCATAGTTTTTCTCTGTTCAAAATGCACCATTCAAAGCCACATCATCAATTTTCAACTCTTTCTGACTTCATTTGTTAGTTTTCATGCATTTACTGATTATTTTGAGCTATAAGACCATGAAATTGAAAAGCATTTGAAATGAACTCTGAAAAGGTTGAAAGTTGGCATGGTATCATCATTTCACCCACATAGCATGTGCAACAAAGTAGAGAGGGTTACAGCAAAAACTAGATGCATTTCGTGTACAAAACGAACAATCTATTTCGAAGTATCAGGGTTTCGTACGGCAACTCGTCTGTTACAAAGGAATTTCATTATTTTGAACTTATTTTAACTCCATAGTTTTTCTGTGTTCAAAATGCATTATTCAAAGCCACTTCACCAATTTTCAACCCTTTCTGACTTCATTTGTTATTTTTCATCCATTTATTGATTATTTTGAGGTATAAGACCATGAAATTGAAAAGCATTTGAAATGAACTCTGAAAAGGTTGAAATTTGGCATGGTATCATCATTTCACCCACATAGCATGTGCAACAAAGTAGAGAGGGTTAAGGAAAAACTGGATGACTTCGTGTACAAAACGGACAATCTCTTTCGAAATATCAGGGTTTCATACGGAAACTCGTCTGTTACAAATGGATTTCATTTTTTTGAATTTATTTGAATTCCATAGTTTTTCTGTGTTCAAAATGCACCATTCAAAGCCACATCACCAATTTTCAACCCTTTCTGACTTCATTTGTTATTTTTCATGCATTTATAGATTATTTTGAGCTATAAGACCATGAAATTAAAAAGCATTTGAAATAAACTCTGAAAAGGTTGAAAGTTGGCATGGTATCATCATTTCACCCACATAGCATGTGCAACAAAGTAGAGAGGGTTAAGGCAAAAACTGGATGCACTTCGTGTACAAAACGGACAATCTCTTTCGAAGTATCAGGGTTTCATACGGAAACTTGTCTGTTACAAAGGGATTTCAGTTTTTTTAACTTATTTGAACTCCATAGTTTTTCTCTGTTCAAAATGCACCATTCAAAGCCACATCATCAATTTTCAACTCTTTCTGACTTCATTTGTTATTTTTCATGCATTTACTGATTATTTTGAGCTATAAGACCATGAAATTGAAAAGCATTTGAAATGAACTCTGAAAAGGTTGAAAGTTGGCATGGTATCATCATTTCACCCACATAGCATGTGCAACAAAGTAGAGAGGGTTACAGCAAAAACTGGATGCATTTCGTGTACAAAACGAACAATCTCTTTCGAAGTATCAGGGTTTCGTACGGCAACTCGTCTGTTACAAAGGAATTTCATTATTTTGAACTTATTTCAACTCCATAGTTTTTCTGTGTTCAAAATGCATTATTCAAAGCCACATCACCAATTTTCAACCCTTTCTGACTTCATTTGTTATTTTTCACGCATTTATTGATTATTTTGAGCTATAAGACCATGAAATTGAAAAGCATTTGAAATGAACTCTGAAAAGGTTGAAATTTGGCATGGTATCATCATTTCACCCACATAGCATGTGCAACAAAGTAGAGAGGGTTAAGGAAAAACTGGATGACTTCGTGTACAAAATGGACAATCTCTTTCGAAATATCAGGGTTTCATACGGAAACTCGTCTGTTACAAAGGGATTTCATTTTTTTGAATTTATTTGAATTCCATAGTTTTTATGTGTTCAAAATGCACCATTCAAAGCCACATCACCAATTTTCAACCCTTTCTGACTTCATTTGTTTTTTTTAATGTATTTACTGATTATTTTGAGCTATAAGACCATGAAATTGAAAAGCATTTGAAATGAACTCTGAAAAGGTTGAAAGTTGGAATGGTATCATCATTTCACCCACATAGCATGTGCAACAAAGTAGAGAGTATGACGGCAAAAACTGGATGCACTTCGTGTACAAAACGGACAATCTCTTTCGAAGTATCAGGGTTTCATACGGAAACTCGTCTGTTACAAAGGGATTTCAGTTTTTTGAACTTATTTGAACTCCATAGTTTTTCTGTGTTCAAAATGCACCATTCAAAGCCACATCATCAATTTTCAACTCTTTCTGACTTCATTTGTTATTTTTCATGCATTTACTGATTATTTTGAGCTATAAGACCATGAAATTGAAAAGCATTTGAAATGAACTCTGAAAAGGTTGAAAGTTGGCATGGTATCATCATTTCACCCACATAGCATGTGCAACAAAGTAGAGAGGGTTAAGGCAAAAACTGGATGCACTTCGTGTACAAAACGGACAATCTCTTTCGAAGTATCAGGGTTTCATACGGAAACTCGTCTGTTACAAAGGGATTTTAGTTTTTTTAACTTATTTGAACTCCATAGTTTTTCTCTGTTCAAAATGCACCATTCAAAGCCACATCATCAATTTTCAACTCTTTCTGACTTCATTTGTTATTTTTCATGCATTTACTGATTATTTTGAGCTATAAGACCATGAAATTGAAAAGCATTTGAAATG
>NC_057813.1:705044346-705048815 GCF_018294505.1 Triticum aestivum
CATGGTATCATCATTTCACCCACATAGCATGTGAAACAAAGTAGAGAGGGTTAAGGCAAAAACTGGATGCACTTCGTGTACAAAACGGACAATCTCTTTCGAAGTATCAGGGTTTCATACGGAAACTCGTCTGTTACAAAGGGATTTTAGTTTTTTTAACTTATTTGAACTCCATAGTTTTTCTCTGTTCAAAATGCACCATTCAAAGCCACATCATCAATTTTCAACTCTTTCTGACTTCATTTGTTAGTTTTCATGCATTTACTGATTATTTTGAGCTATAAGACCATGAAATTGAAAAGCATTTGAAATGAACTCTGAAAAGGTTGAAAGTTGGCATGGTATCATCATTTCACCCACATAGCATGTGCAACAAAGTAGAGAGGGTTACAGCAAAAACTGGATGCATTTCGTGTACAAAACGAACAATCTCTTTCGAAGTATCAGGGTTTCGTACGGCAACTCGTCTGTTACAAAGGAATTTCATTATTTTGAACTTATTTTAACTCCATAGTTTTTCTGTGTTCAAAATGCATTATTCAAAGACACATCACCAATTTTCAACCCTTTCTGACTTCATTTGTTATTTTTCATCCATTTATTGATTATTTTGAGGTATAAGACCATGAAATTGAAAAGCATTTGAAATGAACTCTGAAAAGGTTGAAATTTGGCATGGTATCATCATTTCACCCACATAGCATGTGCAACAAAGTAGAGAGGGTTAAGGAAAAACTGGATGACTTCGTGTACAAAACGGACAATCTCTTTCGAAATATCAGGGTTTCATACGGAAACTCGTCTGTTACAAAGGGATTTCATTTTTTTGAATTTATTTGAATTCCATAGTTTTTCTGTGTTCAAAATGCACCATTCAAAGCCACATCACCAATTTTCAACCCTTTCTGACTTCATTTGTTATTTTTCATGCATTTACAGATTATTTTGAGCTATAAGACCATGAAATTGAAAAGCATTTGAAATAAACTCTGAAAAGGTTGAAAGTTGGCATGGTATCATCATTTCACCCACATAGCATGTGCAACAAAGTAGAGAGGGTTAAGGAAAAAACTGGATGCACTTCGTGTACAAAACGGACAATCTCTTTCGAAGTATCAGGGTTTCATACGGAAACTTGTCTGTTACAAAGGGATTTCAGTTTTTTTAACTTATTTGAACTCCATAGTTTTTCTCTGTTCAAAATGCACCATTCAAAGCCACATCATCAATTTTCAACTCTTTCTGACTTCATTTGTTATTTTTCATGCATTTACTGATTATTTTGAGCTATAAGACCATGAAATTGAAAAGCATTTGAAATGAACTCTGAAAAGGTTGAAAGTTGGCATGGTATCATCATTTCACCCACATAGCATGTGCAACAAAGTAGAGAGGGTTACAGCAAAAACTGGATGCATTTCGTGTACAAAACGAACAATCTCTTTCGAAGTATCAGGGTTTCGTACGGCAACTCGTCTGTTACAAAGGAATTTCATTATTTTGAACTTATTTGAACTCCATAGTTTTTCTGTGTTCAAAATGCATTATTCAAAGACACATCACCAATTTTCAACCCTTTATGACTTCATTTGTTATTTTTCATGCATTTATTGATTATTTTGAGGTATAAGACCATGAAATTGAAAAGCATTTGAAATGAACTCTGAAAAGGTTGAAATTTGGCATGGTATCATCATTTCACCCACATGGCATGTGCAACAAAGTAGAGACGGTTAAGGAAAAACTGGATGACTTCGTGTACAAAACGGACAATCTCTTTCGAAATATCAGGGTTTCATACGGAAACTCGTCTGTTACAAAGGGATTTCATTTTTTTGAATTTATTTGAATTCCATAGTTTTTCTCTGTTCAAAATGCACCATTCAAAGCCACATCACCAATTTTCAACCCTTTCTGACTTCATTTGTTATTTTTCATGTATTTACTGATTATTTTGAGCTATAAGACCATGAAATTGAAAAGCATTTGAAATGAACTATGAAAAGGTTGAAAGTTGGAATGGTATCATCATTTCACCCACATAGCATGTGCAACAAAGTAGAGAGGGTTACAACAAAAACTGGATGCATTTCGTCTACAAAACGAACAATCTCTTTCGAAGTATAAGGGTTTCGTACGGCAACTCGTCTGTTACAAAGGGATTTCATTATTTTGAACTTATTTGAACTCCATAGTTTTTCTGTGTTCAAAATGCATTATTCAAAGCCACATCACCAATTTTCAACCCTTTCTGACTTCATTTGTTATTTTTCATGCATTTACTGATTATTTTGAGCTATAAGACCATGAAATTGAAAAGCATTTGAAATAAACTCTGAAAAGGTTGAAAGTTGGCATGGTATCATCATTTCACCCACATAGCATGTGCAACAAAGTAGAGAGGGTTAAGGCAAAAACTGGATGCACTTCGTGTACAAAACGGACAATCTCTTTCGAAGTATCAGGGTTTCATACGGAAACTCGTTTGTTACAAAGGGATTTCAGTTTTTTGAACTTATTTGAACTCCATAGTTTTTCTCTGTTCAAAATGCACCATTCAAAGCCACATCATCAATTTTCAACTCTTTCTGACTTCATTTGTTATTTTTCATGCATTTACTGATTATTTTGAGCTATAAGACCATGAAATTGAAAAGCATTTGAAATGAACTCTGAAAAGGTTGAAAGTTGGCATGGTATCATCATTTCACCCACATAACATGTGCAACAAAGTAGAGAGGGTTACAGCAAAAACTGGATGCATTTCGTGTACAAAATGAACAATCTCTTTCGAAGTATCAGGGTTTCGTACGGCAACTCGTCTGTTACAAAGGGATTTCATTATTTTGAACTTATTTGAACTCCATAGTTTTTCTGTGTTCAAAATGCATTATTCAAAGCCACATCACCAATTTTCAACCCTTTCTGACTTCATTTGTTATTTTTCATGCATTTATTGATTATTTTGAGCTATAAGACCATGAAATTGAAAAGCATTTGAAATTAACTCTGAAAAGGTTGAAATTTGGCATGGTATCATCATTTCACCCACATAGCATGTGCAACAAAGTAGAGAGGGTTAAGGAAAAACTGGATGACTTCGTGTACAAAACGGACAATCTCTTTCGAAATATCAGGGTTTCATACGGAAACTCGTCTGTTACAAAGGGATTTCATTTTTTTGAATTTATTTGAATTCCATAGTTTTTCTGTGTTCAAAATGCACCATTCAAAGCCACATCACAAATTTTCAACCCTTTCTGACTTCATTTGTTATTTTTCATGTATTTACTGATTATTTTGAGCTATAAGACCATGAAATTGAAAAGCATTTGAACTCTGAAAAGGTTGAAAGTTGGAATGGTATCATCATTTCACCCACATAGCATGTGCAACAAAGTAGAGAGGATGACGGCAAAAACTGGATGCACTTCGTGTACAAAACGGACAATCTCTTTCGAAGTATCAGGGTTTCATACGGAAACTCGTCTGTTACAAAGGGATTTCAGTTTTTTTAACTTATTTGAACTCCATAGTTTTTCTCTGTTCAAAATGCACCATTCAAAGCCACATCATCAATTTTCAACTCTTTCTGACTTCATTTGTTATTTTTCATGCATTTACTGATTATTTTGAGCTATAAGACCATGAAATTGAAAAGCATTTGAAATGAACTCTGAAAAGGTTGAAAGTTGGCATGGTATCATCATTTCACCCACATAGCATGTGCAACAAAGTAGAGAGGGTTACAGCAAAAACTGGATGCATTTCGTGTACAAAACGAACAATCTCTTTCGAAGTATCAGGGTTTCCTACGGCAATTCGTCTGTTACAAAGGAATTTCATTATTTTGAACTTATTTGAACTCCATAGTTTTTCTGTGTTCAAAATGCATTATTCAAAGCCACATCACCAATTTTCAACCCTTTCTGACTTCATTTGTTATTTTTCATGCATTTATTGATTATTTTGAGCTATAACACCATGAAATTGAAAAGCATTTGAAATGAACTCTGAAAAGGTTGAAAGTTGGAATGGTATCATCATTTCACCCACATAGCATGTGCAACAAAGTAGAGAGGATTAAGGCAAAAACTGGATGCACTTCGTGTACAAAACGGACAATCTCTTTCGAAGTATCAGGGTTTCATACGGAAACTCGTCTGTTACAAAGGGATTTCAGTTTTTTGAACTTATTTGAACTCCATAGTTTTTCTATGTTCAAAATGCACCATTCAAAGCCACATCATCAATTTTCAACTCTTTCTGACTTCATTTGTTATTTTTCATGCATTTACTGATTATTTTGAGCTATAAGACCATGAAATTGAAAAGCATTCGAAATGAACTCTGAAAAGGTTGAAAGTTGGCATGGTATCATCATTTCACCCACATAGCATGTGCAACAAAGTAGAGAGGGTTACGGCAAAAACTGGATGCATTTCATGTACAAAACGAACAATCTATTT
>NC_057813.1:705048905-705049850 GCF_018294505.1 Triticum aestivum
AACTCTGAAAAGGTTGAAATTTGGCATGGTATCATCATTTCACCCACATAGCATGTGCAACAAAGTAGAGAGGGTTAAGGAAAAACTGGATGACTTCGTGTACAAAACGGACAATCTCTTTCGAAATATCAGGGTTTCATACGGAAACTCGTCTGTTACAAAGGGATTTCATTTTTTTGAATTTATTTGAATTCCATAGTTTTTCTGTGTTCAAAATGCACCATTCAAAGCCACATCACCAATTTTCAACCCTTTCTGACTTCATTTGTTATTTTTCATGTATTTACTGATTATTTTGAGCTATAAGACCATGAAATTGAAAAGCATTTGAAATGAACTCTGAAAAGGTTGAAAGTTGGAATGGTATCATCATTTCACCCACATAGCATGTGCAACAAAGTAGAGAGGATGACGGCAAAAACTGGATGCACTTCGTGTACAAAACGGACAATCTCTTTCGAAGTATCAGGGTTTCATACGGAAACTCGTCTGTTACAAAGGGATTTCAGTTTTTTGAACTTATTTGAACTCCATAGTTTTTCTGTGTTCAAAATGTACCATTCAAAGCCACATCATTAATTTTCAACTCTTTCTGACTTCATTTGTTATTTTTCATGCATTTACTGATTATTTTGAGCTATAAGACCATGAAATTGAAAAGCATTTGAAATGAACTCTGAAAAGGTTGAAAGTTGGCATGGTATCATCATTTCACCCACATAGCATGTGCAACAAATTAGAGAGGGTTACGGCAAAAACTGGATGCATTTCATGTACAAAACGAACAATCTATTTCGACGTATCAGGGTTTCGTACGGCAACTCGTCTGTTACAAAGGGATTTCAATATTTTGAACTTATTTGAACTCCATAGTTTTTATGTGTTCAAAATGCATTATTCAAAGCCACATCACCAATTTTCAACCCTTTATGACTTCATTTGTTA
>NC_057813.1:705049860-705050178 GCF_018294505.1 Triticum aestivum
GGCAAAAACTGGATGCACTTCGTGTACAAAACGGACAATCTCTTTCGAAGTATCAGGGTTTCATACGGAAACTCGTCTGTTACAAAGGGATTTCAGTTTTTTTAACTTATTTGAACTCCATAGTTTTTCTCTGTTCAAAATGCACCATTCAAAGCCACATCATCAATTTTCAACTCTTTCTGACTTCATTTGTTATTTTTCATGCATTTACTGATTATTTTGAGCTATAAGACCATGAAATTGAAAAGCATTTGAAATGAACTCTGAAAAGGTTGAAAGTTGGCATGGTATCATCATTTCACCCACATAGCATGTGCA
>NC_057813.1:705050188-705053994 GCF_018294505.1 Triticum aestivum
AACCCTTTCTGACTTCATTTGTTATTTTTCATGCATTTACTGATTATTTTGAGCTATAAGACCATGAAATTGAAAAGCATTTGAAATGAACTCTGAAAAGGTTGAAAGTTGGCATGGTATCATCATTTCACCCACATAGCATGTTGAACAAAGTAGAGAGGGTTAAGGAAAAACTGGATGACTTCGTGTACAAAACGGACAATCTCTTTCGAAGTATCAGGGTTTCATACGGAAACTCGTCTGTTACAAAGGGATTTCAGTTTTTTGAACTTATTTGAACTCCATAGTTTTTCTGTGTTCAAAATGCACCATTCAAATCCACAGCATCATTTTTCAACTCTTTCTGACTTCATTTGTTATTTTTCATGCATTTACTGATTATTTTGAGATATAAGACCATGAAATTGAAAAGCATTTGAAATGAACTCTGAAAAGGTTGAAAGTTGGCATGGTATCATCATTTCACCCACATAGCATGTGCAACAAAGTAGAGAGGGTTACGACAAAAACTGGATGCACTTCGTGTACAAAACGGACAATCTCTTTCGAAGTATCATGGTTTCATACGGAAACTCGTCTGTTACAAAGGGATTTCAGTTTTTGAACTTATTTGAACTCCATAGTTTTTCTGTGCTCAAAATTCACCATTCAAATCCACATCACCAATTTTCAACCCTTTCTGACTTCATTTGTTATTTTTCATGCATTTATTGATTATTTTGAGCTATAAGACCATGAAATTGAAAAGCATTTGAAATGAACTCTGAAAAGGTTGAAATTTGGCATGGTATCATCATTTCACCCACAAAGCATGTGCAACAAAGTAGAGAGGGTTAAGGAAAAACTGGATGACTTCGTGTACAAAAGGGACAATCTCTTTCGAAATATCAAGGTTTCATACGGAAACACGTCTGTTACAAAGGGATTTCATTTTTTTTAATTTATTTGAATTCCATAGTTTTTCTGTGTTCGAAATGCACCATTCAAAGCCACATCACCAATTTTCAACCCTTTCTGACTTCATTTGTTATTTTTCATGCATTTACTGATTATTTTGAGCTATAAGACCATGAAATTGAAAAGCATTTGAAATGAACTCTGAAAAGGTTGAAAGTTGGCATGGTATCATCATTTCACCCACATAGCATGTGCAACAAAGTAGAGAGGGTTACAGAAAAAACTGGATGCATTTCGTGTACAAAACGAACAATCTCTTTCGAAGTATCAGGGTTTCCTACGGCAACTCGTCTGTTACAAAGGAATTTCATTATTTTGAACTTATTTGAACTCCATAGTTTTTCTGTGTTCAAAATGCATTATTCAAAGCCACATCACCAATTTTCAACCCTTTCTGACTTCATTTGTTATTTTTCATGCATTTATTGATTAATTTGAGCTATAACACCATGAAATTGAAAAGCATTTGAAATGAACTCTGAAAAGGTTGAAAGTTGGAATGGTATCATCATTTCACCCACATAGCATGTGCAACAAAGTAGAGAGGATTAATGCAAAAACTGGATGCACTTCGTGTACAAAACGGACAATCTCTTTCGAAGTATCAGGGTTTCATACGGAAACTCGTCTGTTACAAAGGGATTTCAGTTTTTTGAACTTATTTGAACTCCATAGTTTTTCTCTGTTCAAAATGCACCATTCAAAGCCACATCATCAATTTTCAACTCTTTCTGACTTCATTTGTTATTTTTCATGCATTTACTGATTATTTTGAGCTATAAGACCATGAAATTGAAAAGCATTTGAAATGAACTCTGAAAAGGTTGAAAGTTGGCATGGTATCATCATTTCACCCACATAGCATGTGCAACAAAGTAGAGAGGGTTACGGCAAAAACTGGATGCATTTCATGTACAAAACGAACAATCTATTTCGATGTATCAGGGTTTCGTACGGCAACTCATCTGTTACAAAGGGATTTCATTATTTTGAACTTATTTGAACTCCATAGTTTTTCAGTGTTCAAAATGCATTATTCAAAGCCACATCACCAATTTTCAACCCTTTCTGACTTCATTTGTTATTTTTCATGCATTTACCGATTATTTTGAGCTATAAGACCATGAAATTGAAAAGCATTTGAAATGAACTCTGAAAGGGTTGAAATTTGGCATGGTATCATCAT
This sequence comes from Triticum aestivum, assembly GCF_018294505.1. Taxonomy (NCBI): domain Eukaryota; kingdom Viridiplantae; phylum Streptophyta; class Magnoliopsida; order Poales; family Poaceae; genus Triticum; species Triticum aestivum. The sequence continues at coordinate 705,052,332 of NC_057813.1, forward strand.
TGAACCCACATAGCATGTGCAACAAAGTAGAGAGGGTTAAGGAAAAACTGGATGACTTCGTGTACAAAACGGACAATCTCTTTCGAAATATCAGGGTTTCATACGGAAACTCGTCTGTTACAAAGGGATTTCATTTTTTTTTGAATTTATTTGAATTCCATAGTTTTTCTGTGTTCAAAATGCACCATTCAAAGCCACATCACCAATTTTCAACCCTTTCTGACTTCATTTGTTATTTTTCATGCATTTACTAATTATTTTGAGCTATAAGACCATGAAATTGAAAAGCATTTGAAATGAACTCTGAAAAGGTTGAAAGTTGGCATGGTATCATCATTTCACCCACATAGCATGTTGAACAAAGTAGAGAGGGTTACGGCAAAAACTGGATGCACTTCGTGTACAAAACGGACAATTTCTTTCGAAGTATCAGGGTTTCATATGGAAACTCGTCTGTTACAAAGGGATTTCAGTTTTTTGAACTTATTTGAACTCCATAGTTTTTCTGTGTTCAAAATGCACCATTCAAATCCACATCATCAATTTTCAACTCTTTCTAACTTCATTTGTTATTTTTCATGCATTTACTGATTATTTTGAGATATAAGACCATGAAATTGAAAAGCATTTGAAATGAACTCTGAAAAGGTTGAAAGTTGGCATGGTATCATCATTTCACCCACATAGCATGTGCAACAAAGTAGAGAGGGTTACGGCAAAAACTGGATGCACTTCGTGTACAAAACGGACAATCTCTTTCGAAGTATCATGGTTTCATAGGAAACTCGTCTGTTACAAAGGGATTTCAGTTTTTGAACTTATTTGAACTCCATAGTTTTTCTGTGCTCAAAATTCACCATTCAAATCCACATCACCAATTTTCAACCCTTTCTGACTTCATTTGTTATTTTTCATGCATTTATTGATTATTTTGAGCTATAAGACCATGAAATTGAAAAGCATTTGAAATGAACTCTGAAAAGGTTGAAATTTGGCATGGTATCATCATTTCACCCACATAGCATGTGCAACAAAGTAGAGAGGGTTAAGGAAAAACTGGATGCATTTCGTGTACAAAATGGACAATCTCTTTCGAAATATCAGGGTTTCATACGGAAACTCGTCTGTTACAAAGGGATTTCATTTTTTTGAATTTATTTGAATTCCATAGTTTTTCTGTGTTCAAAATGCACCATTCAAAGCCACATCACCAATTTTCAACCCTTTCTGACTTCATTTGTTATTTTTCATGCATTTACTGATTATTTTGAGCTATAAGACCATGAAATTGAAAAGCATTTGAAATGAACTCTGAAAAGGTTGAAAGTTGGCATGGTATCATCATTTCACCCACATAGCATGTTGAACAAAGTAGAGAGGGTTAAGGAAAAACTGGATGACTTCGTGTACAAAACGGACAATCTCTTTCGAAGTATCAGGGTTTCATACGGAAACTCGTCTGTTACAAAGGGATTTCAGTTTTTTGAACTTATTTGAACTCCATAGTTTTTCTGTGTTCAAAATGCACCATTCAAATCCACAGCATCAATTTTCAACTCTTTCTGACTTCATTTGTTATTTTTCATGCATTTACTGATTATTTTGAGATATAAGACCATGAAATTGAAAAGCATTTGAAATGAACTCTGAAAAGGTTGAAAGT
>NC_057813.1:705054004-705054692 GCF_018294505.1 Triticum aestivum
CTTATTTGAACTCCATAGTTTTTCTGTGTTCAAAATGCACCATTCAAATCCACATCATCAATTTTCAACTCTTTCTGACTTCATTTGTTATTTTTCATGCATTTACTGATTATTTTGAGATATAAGACCATGAAATTGAAAAGCATTTGAAATGAACTCTGAAAAGGTTGAAAGTTGGCATGGTATCATCATTTCACCCACATAGCATGTGCAACAAAGTAGAGAGGGTTACGGCAAAAACTGGATGCACTTCGTGTACAAAACGGACAATCTCTTTCGAAGTATCATGGTTTCATACGGAAACTCGTCTGTTACAAAGGGATTTCAGTTTTTGAACTTATTTGAACTCCATAGTTTTTCTGTGCTCAAAATTCACCATTCAAATCCACATCACCAATTTTCAACCCTTTCTGACTTCATTTGTTATTTTTCATGCATTTATTGATTATTTTGAGCTATAAGACCATGAAATTGAAAAGCATTTGAAATGAACTCTGAAAAGGTTGAAATTTGGCATGGTATCATCATTTCACCCACATAGCATGTGCAATAAAGTAGAGAGGTTTAAGGAAAAACTGGATGCATTTCGTGTACAAAATGGACAATCTCTTTCGAAATATCAGGGTTTCATACGGAAACTCGTCTGTTACAAAGGGATTTCATTTTTTTGAATTTATTTGAATTCCAT
>NC_057813.1:705054868-705055136 GCF_018294505.1 Triticum aestivum
CCATTCAAAGCCACATCATCAATTTTCAACCCTTTCTGACTTCATTTGTTATTTTTCACGCATTTACTGATTATTTTGAGCTATAAGACCATGAAATTGAAAAGCATTTGAAATGAACTCTGAAAAGGTTGAAAGTTGGCATGGTATCATCATTTCACCCACATAGCATGTGCAACAAAGTAGAGAGGGTTTACGGCAAAAAGTGGATGCACTTCGTGTACAAAATGGACAATATCTTTCGAAGTATCAGGGTTTCATACGGAAACTC
>NC_057813.1:705055351-705058068 GCF_018294505.1 Triticum aestivum
CATTTCACCCACATAGCATGTGCAACAAAGTAGAGAGGGTTTGGGCAAAAACTGGATGCATTTCGTGTACAAAACGAACAATCTCTTTCGAAGTATCAGGGTTTCGTACGACAACTCGTGTGTTACAAAGGGATTTCATTATTTTGAACTTATTTGAACTCCATAGTTTTTCTGTGTTCAAAATGCATTATTCAAAGCCACATCACCAATTTTCAACCCTTTCTGACTTCATTTGTTATTTTTCATGCATTTATTGATTATTTTGGGCTATAAGACCATGAAATTGAAAAGCATTTGAAATGAACTCTGAAAAGGTTGAAATTTGGCATGGTATCATCATTTCACCCACAAAGCATGTGCAACAAAGTAGAGAGGGTTAAGGAAAAACTGGATGACTTCGTGTACAAAAGGGACAATCTCTTTCGAAATATCAAGGTTTCATACGGAAACACGTCTGTTACAAAGGGATTTCATTTTTTTTAATTTATTTGAATTCCAAAGTTTTTCTGTGTTCGAAATGCACCATTCAAAGCCACATCACCAATTTTCAACCCTTTCTGACTTCATTTGTTATGTTTCATGCATTTACTGATTATTTTGAGCTATAAGACCATGAAATTGAAAAGCATTTGAAATGAACTCTGAAAAGGTTGAAAGTTGGCATGGTATCATCATTTCACCCACATAGCATGTTGAACAAAGTAGAGAGGGTTACGGCAAAAACTGGATGCACTTCGTGTACAAAACGGACAATCTCTTTCGAAGTATCAGGGTTTCATACGGAAACTCGTCTGTTACAAAGGGATTTCAGTTTTTTGAACTTATTTGAACTCCATAGTTTTTCTGTGTTCAAAATGCACCATTCAAATCCACATCATCAATTTTCAACTCTTTCTGACTTCATTTGTTATTTTTCATGCATTTACTGATTATTTTGAGATATAAGACCATGAAATTGAAAAGCATTTGAAATGAACTCTGAAAAGGTTGAAAGTTGGCATGGTATCATCATTTCACCCACATAGCATGTGCAACAAAGTAGAGAGGGTTACGGCAAAAACTGGATGCACTTCGTGTACAAAACGGACAATCTCTTTCGAAGTATCATGGTTTCATACGGAAACTCGTCTGTTACAAAGGGATTTCAGTTTTTGAACTTATTTGAACTCCATAGTTTTTCTGTGCTCAAAATTCACCATTCAAATCCACATCACCAATTTTCAACCCTTTCTGACTTCATTTGTTATTTTTCATGCATTTATTGATTATTTTGAGCTATAAGACCATGAAATTGAAAAGCATTTGAAATGAACTCTGAAAAGGTTGAAATTTGGCATGGTATCATCATTTCACCCACATAGCATGTGCAATAAAGTAGAGAGGTTTAAGGAAAAACTGGATGCATTTCGTGTACAAAATGGACAATCTCTTTCGAAATATCAGGGTTTCATACGGAAACTCGTCTGTTACAAAGGGATTTCATTTTTTTGAATTTATTTGAATTCCATAGTTTTTCTGTGTTTAAAATGCACCATTCAAAGCCACATCACCAATTTTCAACCCTTTCTGACTTCATTTGTTATTTTTCATGCATTTACTGATTATTTTGAGCTATAAGACCATGAAATTGAAAAGCATTTGAAATGAACTCTGAAAAGGTTGAAAGTTGGCATGGTATCATCATTTCACCCACATAGCATGTTGAACAAAGTAGAGAGGGTTAAGGAAAAACTGGATGACTTCGTGTACAAAACGGACAATCTCTTTCGAAGTATCAGGGTTTCATACGGAAACTCGTCTGTTACAAAGGCATTTCAGTTTTTTGAACTTATTTGAACTCCATAGTTTTTCTGTGTTCAAAATGCACCATTCAAATCCACAGCATCAATTTTCAACTCTTTCTGACTTCATTTGTTATTTTTCATGCATTTACTGATTATTTTGAGATATAAGACCATGAAATTGAAAAGCATTTGAAATGAACTCTGAAAAGGTTGAAAGTTGGCATGGTATCATCATTTCACCCACATAGCATGTGCAACAAAGTAGAGAGGGTTACGGCAAAAACTGGATGCACTTCGTGTACAAAACGGACAATCTCTTTCGAAGTATCATGGTTTCATACGGAAACTCGTCTGTTACAAATGGATTTCAGTTTTTGAACTTATTTGAACTCCATAGTTTTTCTGTGCTCAAAATTCACCATTCAAATCCACATCACCAATTTTCAACCCTTTCTGACTTCATTTGTTATTTTTCATGCATTTATTGATTATTTTGAGCTATAAGACCGTGAAATTGAAAAGCATTTGAAATGAACTCTGAAAAGGTTGAAAGTTGGCATGGTATCATCATTTCACCCACATAGCATGTGCAACAAAGTAGAGAGGGTTTCGGCAAAAACTGGATGCATTTCGTGTACAAAACGAACAATCTCTTTCGAAGTATCAGGGTTTCGTACGACAACTCGTCTGTTACAAAGGGATTTCATTATTTTGAACTTATTTGAACTCCATAGTTTTTCTGTGTTCAAAATGCATTATTCAAAGCCACATCACCAATTTTCAACCCTTTCTGACTTCATTTGTTATTTTTCATGCATTTATTGATTATTTTGAGCTATAAGACCATGAAATTGAAAAGCATTTGAAATGAACTCTGAAAAGGTTGAAATTTGGCATGGTATCATCATTTCACCCACATAGCATGTGCAACAA
>NC_057813.1:705058078-705058766 GCF_018294505.1 Triticum aestivum
CTTATTTGAACTCCATAGTTTTTCTGTGTTCAAAATGCACCATTCAAATCCACATCATCAATTTTCAACTCTTTCTGACTTCATTTGTTATTTTTCATGCATTTACTGATTATTTTGAGATATAAGACCATGAAATTGAAAAGCATTTGAAATGAACTCTGAAAAGGTTGAAAGTTGGCATGGTATCATCATTTCACCCACATAGCATGTGCAACAAAGTAGAGAGGGTTACGGCAAAAACTGGATGCACTTCGTGTACAAAACGGACAATCTCTTTCGAAGTATCATGGTTTCATACGGAAACTCGTCTGTTACAAAGGGATTTCAGTTTTTGAACTTATTTGAACTCCATAGTTTTTCTGTGCTCAAAATTCACCATTCAAATCCACATCACCAATTTTCAACCCTTTCTGACTTCATTTGTTATTTTTCATGCATTTATTGATTATTTTGAGCTATAAGACCATGAAATTGAAAAGCATTTGAAATGAACTCTGAAAAGGTTGAAATTTGGCATGGTATCATCATTTCACCCACATAGCATGTGCAATAAAGTAGAGAGGTTTAAGGAAAAACTGGATGCATTTCGTGTACAAAATGGACAATCTCTTTCGAAATATCAGGGTTTCATACGGAAACTCGTCTGTTACAAAGGGATTTCATTTTTTTGAATTTATTTGAATTCCAT
>NC_057813.1:705058776-705059816 GCF_018294505.1 Triticum aestivum
AGCTATAAGACCGTGAAATTGAAAAGCATTTGAAATGAACTCTGAAAAGGTTGAAAGTTGGCATGGTATCATCATTTCACCCACATAGCATGTGCAACAAAGTAGAGAGGGTTTCGGCAAAAACTGGATGCATTTCGTGTACAAAACGAACAATCTCTTTCGAAGTATCAGGGTTTCGTACGACAACTCGTGTGTTACAAAGGGATTTCATTATTTTGAACTTATTTGAACTCCATAGTTTTTCTGTGTTCAAAATGCATTATTCAAAGCCACATCACCAATTTTCAACCCTTTCTGACTTCATTTGTTATTTTTCATGCATTTATTGATTATTTTGAGCTATAAGACCATGAAATTGAAAAGCATTTGAAATGAACTCTGAAAAGGTTGAAATTTAGCATGGTATCATCATTTCACCCACAAAGCATGTGCAACAAAGTAGAGAGGGTTAAGGAAAAACTGGATGAGTTCGTGTACAAAAGGGACATTCTCTTTCGAAATATCAAGGTTTCATACGGAAACACGTCTGTTACAAAGGGATTTCATTTTTTTTAATTTATTTGAATTCCAAAGTTTTTCTGTGTTCGAAATGCACCATTCAAAGCCACATCACCAATTTTCAACCCTTTCTGACTTCATTTGTTATTTTTCATGCATTTACTGATTATTTTGAGCTATAAGACCATGAAATTGAAAAGCATTTGAAATGAACTATGAAAAGGTTGAAAGTTGGCATGGTATCATCATTTCACCCACATAGCATGTTGAACAAAGTAGAGAGGGTTACGGCAAAAACTGGATGCACTTCGTGTACAAAACGGACAATCTCTTTCGAAGTATCAGGGTTTCATACGGAAACTCGTCTGTTACAAAGGGATTTCAGTTTTTTGAACTTATTTGAACTCCATAGTTTTTCTGTGTTCAAAATGCACCATTCAAATCCACATCATCAATTTTCAACTCTTTCTGACTTCATTTGTTATTTTTCATGCATTTACTGATTATTTTGAGATATAAGACCATGAAATTGAAAAGCATTT
>NC_057813.1:705059826-705061448 GCF_018294505.1 Triticum aestivum
TTCTGACTTCATTTGTTATTTTTCATGCATTTATTGATTATTTTGAGCTATAAGACCATGAAATTGAAAAGCATTTGAAATGAACTCTGAAAAGGTTGAAATTTGGCATGGTATCATCATTTCACCCACAAAGCATGTGCAACAAAGTAGAGAGGGTTAAGGAAAAACTGGATGACTTCGTGTACAAAAGGACAATCTCTTTCGAAATATCAAGGTTTCATACGGAAACACGTCTGTTACAAAGGGATTTCATTTTTTTTTGAATTTATTTGAATTCCATAGTTTTTCTGTGTTCGAAATGCACCATTCAAAGCCACATCACCAATTTTCAACCCTTTCTGACTTCATTTGTTATTTTTCATGCATTTACTGATTATTTTGAGCTATAAGACCATGAAATTGAAAAGCATTTGAAATGAACTATGAAAAGGTTGAAAGTTGGCATGGTATCATCATTTCACCCACATAGCATGTGCAACAAACTAGAGACGGTTATGGCAAAAACTGGATGCATTTCATGTACAAAATGAACAATCTCTTTCGAAGTATCAGGGTTTCGTACGGCAACTCGTCTGTTACAAAGGGATTTCATTATTTGAACTTATTTGAACTCCATAGTTTTTCTGTGTCCAAAATTAATTATTCAAAGCCACATCACCAATTTTCAACCCTTTCTGACTTCATTTGTTATTTTCATGCATTTATTGATTATTTTGAGCTATAAGACCATGAAATTGAAAAGCATTTGAAATGAACTCTGAAAAGGTTGAAATTTGGCTTGGTATCATCATTTCACCCACATAGCATGTGAAACACAGTAGAGAGGGTTAAGGAAAAACTGGATGACTTCGTGTACAAAACGGACAATCTCTTTCGAAATATCAGGGTTTCATACGGAAACACATCTGTTACAAAGGGATTTCATTTTTTTGAATTTATTTGAATTCCATAGTTTTTCTGTGTTCAAAATGCACCATTCAAAGCCACTTCACCAATTTTCAACCCTTTCTGACTTCATTTGTTATTTTTCATGCATTTACTGATTATTTTGAGCTATAAGACCATGAAATTGAAAAGCATTTGAAATGAACTCTGAAAAGGTTGAAAGTTGGCATCGTATCATCATTTCACCCGCATAGCATGTGCAACAAAGTAGAGAGGGTTACGGCAAAAACTGGATGCACTTCGTGTACAAAACGGACAATCTCTTTCGAAGTATCATGGTTTCATACGGAAAATCGTCTGTTACAAAGGGATTTCAGTTTTTTGAACTTATTTGAACTCCATAGTTTTTCTGTGTTCAAAATGCACCATTAAAAGCCACACCATCAATTTTCAACTCTTTCTGACTTCATTTGTTATTTTTCATGCATTTATTGATTATTTTGAGCTATAAGACCATGAAATTGAAAAGCATTTGAAATGAACTCTGAAAAGGTTGAAAGTTGGCATGGTATCATCATTTCACCCACATAGCATGTGCAACAAAGTAGAGACGGTTATGGCAAAAACTGGATGCATTTCATGTACAAAATGAACAATCTCTTTCGAAGTATCAGGGTTTCGTACGGCAACTCGTCTGTTACAAAGGGATTTCATTATTTGAACTTATTTGAACTCCA
>NC_057813.1:705061620-705063149 GCF_018294505.1 Triticum aestivum
GTATCATCATTTCACCCACAGAGCATGTGCAACATAGTAGAGAGGGTTAAGGAAAAACTGGATGACTTCGTGTACAAAACGGACAATCTCTTTCGAAATATCAGGGTTTCATACGGAAACACGTCTGTTACAAAGGGATTTCATTTTTTTGAATTTATTTGAATTCCATAGTTTTTCTGTGTTCAAAATGCACCATTCAAAACCACATCACCAATTTTCAACCCTTTCTGACTTCATTTGTTATTTTTCATGCATTTACTGATTATTTTGAGCTATAAGACCATGAAATTGAAAAGCATTTGAAATGAACTCTGAAAAGGTTGAAAGTTGGCATCGTATCATCATTTCACCCACATAGCATGTGCAACAAAGTAGACAGGGTTACGGCAAAAACTGGATGCACTTCGTGTACAAAACGGACAATCTCTTTCGAAGTATCATGGTTTCATACGGAAACTCGTCTGTTACAAAGGGATTTCAGTTTTTTGAACTTATTTGAACTCCATAGTTTTTCTGTGTTCAAAATGCACCATTAAAAGCCACATCAACAATTTTCAACTCTTTCTGACTTCATTTGTTATTTTTCATGCATTTATTGATTATTTTGAGCTATAAGACCATGAAATTGAAAAGCATTTGAAATGAACTCTGAAAAGGTTGAAAGTTGGCATGGTATAATCATTTCACCCACATAGCATGTGCAACAAAGTAGAGAGGGTTACGGCAAAAACTGGATGCATTTCATGTACAAAACGAACAATCTCTTTCGAAGTATCAGGGTTTCGTACGGCAACTCGTCTGTTACAAAGGGATTTCATTATTTTGAACTTATTTGAACTCCATAGTTTTTCTGTGTTCAAAATGCATTATTCAAAGCCACATCACCAATTTTCAACCCTTTCTGACTTCATTTGTTATTTTTCATGCATTTACTGATTATTTTGAGCTATAAGACCATGAAATTGAAAAGCATTTGAAATGAACTCTGAAAGGGTTGAAATTTGGCATGGTATCATCATTTAACCCACATAGCATGTGCAACAAAGTAGAGAGGGTTAAGGAAAAACTGGATGACTTCCTGTACAAAACGGACAATCTCTTCCGAAATATCAGGGTTTCATACCGAAACTCGTCTGTTACAAAGGGATTTCATTTTTTTGAATTTATTTGAATTCCATAGTTTTTATGTGTTCAAAATGCACCATTCAAAGCCACATCAACAATTTTCAACCCTTTCTGACTTCATTTGTTATTTTTCATGCATTTACTGATTATTTTGAGCTATAAGACCATGAAATTGAAAAGCATTTGAAATGATCTCTGAAAAGGTTGAAAGTTGGCATCGTATCATCATTTCACCCACATAGAATGTGCAACAAAGTAGAGAGGGTTATGGCAAAAACTGGATGCACTTCGTGTACAAAACGTCCACTCTCTTTCGAAGTATCGGGGTTTCATACGGAAACTCGTCTGTTACAAAGGGATTTCAGTTTTTTGAACTTATTTGAACTCCATAGTTTTTCTATGTT
>NC_057813.1:705698744-705712353 GCF_018294505.1 Triticum aestivum
CCTCCATTAATGCATCTCCTTTCACTTTTTCCTTCCCCCTCCACTAGTTGAAGTTGTCTCCTCCCAAATTAGGTAGCTAGGTAGATGTAGGATTTAGTTAAGTGACATATTTTCCCCCTAACTAGATCTATCTTTGTCAAGAAGAGCTTTGTGCACTTTTGATCTCCCTACAACATCATCTCCATCGTGTGCTCGATCTCGATCGAGATAGAGGTGATGAAAATTTCATGCTTTTGCAAAATGGAAATATGTTTATGTGTGTGTGATATGTTTGTGGAAATTGTGTGTGTGGCATGAGTTGACGCTGCCAAATTTTGCTTTTGAGTTGCCTATGTTTTGCCGAAATGTCGATTTATTTCCGTTTCGGCGAATTCCGGGCAAACTCTAGATCCATATATGTCCTATTTTTAGGGAAGGTCATGCCAAATTTTTTTATGACTTTGATGCATGCATGCATTTTTATAATCAATTTGTTTATTATTACTGTGCAGAGTTGACGATGGTCAGTGGAACGATGGTGGACAGGTGGTTGCGGTCGGCGGTGCAGGACATGAAAGAAAATAACCGGACAGAGGTTTTATGTCCGTATCGAAAATGCAAAGGAATAGTTTGGCTCGACCCCCATGACGATGGTCGTGTCGAAGCGCACCTGCTCATGACTGGTATCATGGATGGCTATACTCGGTGGATAATTGAAGATGAGGATGACAATGTTGAGGATGCCGATAGGGCAGGCAATGATGACACGGGGCAAGATGAAGAGGTGATCGATAATGGCGGCGAGGAAGAGGCCGGACATGGCGGCGGAGAAGGGGCCGGACATGGAGGAGAAGGGGATGGACATGGCGGCGGAGAGAATGACATGGACTCCACGCAGCAGAGTTCGTCGGTACTAAGTTCAATTGTGCAGGACCCTCATGTTCAAACATTGCTTCGCAAGGAGACGAGTACTGAGAGAGCTGCTTCTAGAGAGGAGGCTAAGCTGGAGCAACTGGTGGTAGACTCGAACACTCCATTGTATGATGGTTGCAATCCTGAGGTGACCCGCTTGAGTTTCACGGTCCAACTCCTGAAGACGAAGGCTAAAAACAAATGGACCGACACTAGCCTCGATGAGCATCTCAAGTACCTAAAGGATGTTCTTCCCACGGGTAATCTATGTCCTACTAGTGTTGATGAGGCCAAGAAGATCGTGTACCCTCTTGATCTGCCACACATTAGATACCATGCATGCATCAACGATTGCATAATTTATCGGAAGGAGCACGTGGAAAAAACTAGCTGTCCGGTGTGCAATGCTTCTCGATACAAGAAGGCCAGGAAGAAATGTCCCCAGAAAGTTGCATGGTACTTACCGATCACTCCCCGTCTCCAGAGGTATTTTGTAGATCCCAAGGAAGCTAAGCTAATGCGCTGGCACGCGGAGAGGAAGAAGCCCGACGATGGAGATGATCCAAAGCTGAGACACGTGAAGGATGGAAGCTAGTGGAGAGCGTTGAACAACTTCTATCGGTATTTTGAATGTGATGCAAGGAACATCATGCTCGGCGCGTGTACCGATGGCATGAATCCGTTTGGCAACCAGAACACCAACCATAGCACATGGCCCGTGTTTGTATGGATGTACAACCTCCCCCCTGGTTGTGCATGAAATCGAAGTACATTCACATGAGCATGCTTATTCAAGGGCTGAAACAACCAGGAAATAATATTAATTTGTATCTGGGGCTACTTCAAGAGGAGTTAAACACGTTATGGAAAACACCAGCCAAGACATGGGACGCCAGCAAAGGTGAGTGAGGGAGTCCTGGACTAGGGGGTGTCCGGACAGCCGGACTATCATCATCAGCCGGACTCCAAGACTATGAAGATACAAGATTGAAGACTTTGTCCCATGTCCGGATGGGACTTTCCTTGGCGTGGAAGGCAAGCTTGGCAATACGGATATGTAGATCTCCTACCATTGTAACTGACTCTGTGTAACCCTAGCCCTCCTCAGTGTCTATATAAACCGGAGGGTTTTAGTCCGTAGGACAACACAACCATTACAACAATCATACCATAGGATAGCTTCTAGGGTTTAGCCTCCTTGATCTCGTGGTAGATCCACTCTTGTACTACCCATATCATCAATATCAATCAAGCAGGACTAGGGTTTTACCTCCATCGAGAGGGCCCGAACCTGGGTAAAAACATCGTGTCCCTTGTCTCCTGTTACCATCCGCCTAGACGCACAGTTCGGGACCCCCTACCCGAGATCCGCCGGTTTTGACACCGACATTGGTGCTTTCATTGAGAGTTCCTCTGTGTCGTCACCGATAGGATTGATGGCTTCTTCAATCAACAACAACGCCATCTAGGGTGAGACTTTTCTCCCTGGACAGATCTTTGTGTTTGGCGGCTTCGCACTGCGGGCCAATTCACTTGGCCATTTGGAGCAGATCGAAAGCTATGCCCCTGGCCATCAGGTCAGGTTTGGAAGCCTAAACTTCACGGCTGACATTCACGGGGACTTGATCTTCGATGGAGTCGAGCCACAGCCGAGCGTGCCGCACTGTCACGATGGGCATGATCTAGCTCTGCCGCCGGACAGTACCCTAGAGGCCGCACACGAGTCCGCTCTTGCCCTTAGCTCGGAGCAGACCGCGCAGATCGAGGACAGGTGGCTGGACACCTCCTTGGGGGCTACAACTTCTACGGCGATAGAGCCGAATACTGATCTTGTCCCTTAGAAAGCTCGTGACTTCGAGGCGCCGGACTCCTTGCCGGACTCCGAACCTCCTGCGCCCCTGCCAATCGAATCCGATTGGGCGCCGATTATGGAGTTCACCGCCGCGGACATCTTTCGGCACTCACCCTTTGGCAACATCCTGAATTCGCTAAAGCACCTCTCGTTATCAGGAGAACCCTGGCCGGACTACGGCCAGGACGGTTGGGATGCGGACGACGAAGAAATTCAAAGCCCACCCACCACCCACTTTGTAGCCACTGTCGATGATTTTACCGACATGCTAGACTATGACTCCGAAGACATCGACGGCACGGACGACGATGCCGGAGACGATCAAGAACCAGCGCCTATAGGGCACTGGAAGACCACCTCATCATATGACATATACATGGTGAACACCCCAAAGGATGGGGACGGCAAAGAAACAGCGGAGGCAGATTCCTCTAAGAAACAACCCAAGCGCCGACGTCAGCGGCGCCGCTCTAAATCCCGCCACAGCAAAAATGGAGATTCCGGCACCAGAGATAATAACACCCCAAAGAGTGCCGAAGACAACCCCCTCCAGCAAGATTCAGCACAGGAGGACGGGGAAGCCAGCCCTCGAGAGAGAGCGGCAGACGAGGAGGATGACAATTGCGTGCCTCCCTCCGGGGATGAGGCAAGCCTCAATGACGACGAATTTGTCGTGCCCGAGGATCCCGTCGAACAAGAGCGTTTTAAGCGCAGGCTAATGGCCACAGCGAACAGCCTAAAGAAAAAGCAGCAACAGCTTCAAGCTGATCAAGACCTGCTGGCCGACAGATGGACCGAGGTCCTCGCGGCCGAAGAGTATGAACTTGAACGCCCCTCCAAAAGTTACCCAAAACGCAAGTTGCTCCCCCGACTAGAGGAGGAAGCATACAAACCTTCATCACCAGCGCACAATACGGCAGACCGACCACCCCGTGGTCGCGACAGAGAGGCATCTAGGCCCTCCACCAGAACCGTACCCCGGCACCGCTCGAAAAGTACGAAGCCACGGGGGAATGCGCCGGACTTGCGGGATATATTGGAGGACAAGGCAAGACAATCCAGATCTATCTATGGATCACGTGGGCGCCCCACGACCCACACGACTACCGTCGCGCCGGATACATCAACTCCGGCCGGGCCGAACACAGCAGACAACGCTCTCTTGAGCTGCGTCGTGATATTGCTCAATATAGAGGCACCGCACACCCATTATGCTTCACTGACGAAGTAATGGATCATCAAATCCCCGAAGGGTTTAAACCCGTGAACATTGAATCCTACGATGGCACAACAGACCCCGCGGTTTGGATCGAAGATTATCTCCTTCATATCCATATGGCCTGCGGCGACGATCTCCACGCCATCAAGTACCTCCCACTCAAGCTTAAAGGACCAGCTCGGCATTGGCTTAACAACTTGCCCGCAGAGTCAATTGGGTGTTGAGAAGACCTGGAAGCCGCATTCCTTGACAAGTTCCAAGGCACATACGTGCGACCACCAGACACCGATGACCTAAGCCACATAATTCAGCAGCCAGACGAATCGGCCAGACAGTTCTGGACACGGTTCTTAACAAAGAAAAATCAAATCGTCGACTGTCCGGATGCAGAGGCCCTCGCAGCCTTCAAACATAACATCCGCGACGAGTGGCTGGCCCGGCACCTAGGACAGGAAAAGCTGAAATCCATGGCAGCCCTCACATCACTCATGACCTGCTTCTGTGCGGGAGAGGACAGCTGGCTAGCTCGCAGCAACAACCTCACCAAAAATGCTGGCAGTCCGGATACTAAGGACCACAATGGCAGGTCGCGTCGAAACAAAAACAAACGCCGCGTTAACGGCGATAACAATGAGGATACGACAGTCAACGCCGGATTCAGAGGCTCTAAACCCGGTCAACGGAAGAAGCCATTCAAAAGAACTACTCCGGGTCCGTCCAATTTGGACCGAATACTCGACCGCTCTTGCCAGATACATGGCACCCCCGAAAAGCCAGCTAACCACACCAACAGGGATTGTTGGGTATTCAAGCAGGCAGGCAAGTTAATTGCCGAAAACAATGACAAGGGGCTGCACAGCAACGACGAGGAAGAAACCCGGCCGCCAAACAGTAGAGGACAGAAGGGTTTCCCCCCACAAGTGCGGACGGTAAATATGATATACGCAACCCACATACCCAAGAGGGAGCAGAAGCGTGCACTCCGGGACGTATATGCGATGGAGCCAGCCGCCCCGAAGTTCAACCCATGGTTCTCTTACACGATCACTTTCGATCGAAGGGACCACCCCACCAGTATCCGCCATGGCAGATTCGCCGCATTGGTTTTTGACCCAATCGTCGATGGATTTCACCTCACTAGAGTCCTCATGGACGGCGGCAGCAGCCTGAACCTGCTTTATCAGGATACAGTGTGAAATATGGGCATAGACCCCTCAAGGATTAAACCTACAAAGACGACCTTCAAAGGCATCATACCTGGTGTCGAGGCCAATTGTACAGGCTCGGTCACACTGGAAGTGGTCTTCGGATCCCCGGATAATTTCCGAAGCGAGGAGTTAATCTTCGACATAGTCCCGTTCCGTAGTGGCTATCACGCCCTGCTCGGACGAACCGCGTTTGCAAAGTTCAACGCGGTGCCGCATTATGCATACCTCAAGCTCAAGATGCCAGGCCCTCGTGGAGTCATCACGGTCAACGGAAACACTGAGCGCTCCCTCCGAACGGAGGAACACACAGCGGCACTCGCGGAAGAAGTACAGAATAGCCTCTTAAGGCAATTTTCGAGTCCGGCCGTTAAAAGACCGGACATGATCAAACGCGCCCGGAGCAACATACATCAAGACCACCTGGCACGTTCCGAGCATGCGTAGCAATGCGGCCCCACCCCCAGCCCCTGCATGATTGCAAGACAAACTCCCCGCGTAGATCATTACGCTCTGGAGATACCTTGGGCATAGGGGGAGGGGCACGACCACGGCAGGCCCAGAGTGCGGCTCAACCACACCAGGGGCTCCTAAGTGTGTCGCTCTTTTTCTTTTCCTTTTTTTATCTTCTCTTATCTACAGGACTCCGTTTACAAGAGGTCCTGTCCGGCAGTAGATCGGCCGAACTCACGATGCAATAGCCAGGGAGGATCAAGGGCTACAATGAGCACTCAGGTGGTCTCCATTAAGAGAATTAAATCTGTTTATTACACAATTCCGCAGCCCACCCCTGGAGGGGGACATGATTAAATAGTCCAAACCCTTGCTTTCCGCACCATTTCTATCGTTCTGCAGTCATAGCAGAATTTCTTGAAATAAACAATGCAGCACTTCTTGCCTATAATTGCATTACTTTTTTTACATATATGTTCATTAATGACATCTTGCACCCGTACATCTTGGTACGGCCGAATACACCAGGGGCTTATGTTCCCCGCATTATGGTGTGATAAGTCCGAACACTTTCACAAGTGCGGCACCCCGAACATATAGCATTATATGCATCGGCTCCGAATCATGTCTTGGGTCAATAGTTGGGTTTGCCCGGCTCCCATGTTTTGGTACCTTACGTTCCGTTCTGTCGGCTAAGGTAGCACTGGGAGAACCACTGCGATTGCGCCCCGGTTGAGCTGGGCGAGCGCCTCAGTGGAGAAAGCTAAAACATACTGTCATGATAAGGCGAGAGACTGGTCGCTGTTCGAGAGGTCTTTTCGAGTCCCTAAAGACTTACGCCGCTTCGAGGAAGGAACCGGATAGTGTCCGGCCTAGGCGTGGATAGCGCCCCGAACGCGATCTTCCGACACTAGGGGCTTCGCCGAAATTTAAAATTATAGAATTCTATGGCTAAGTGAGAGTGTTCAAGCATTATAAGTCCGGTTGCCTGGTTCGTTGTGTTGAGCGCCTCACTAGATGGACCCAAAAATGGGAACAAGAGCGCTCAAGTTTATCCTCAACACCCCAGCACTCGTGGCATGGGGGATGAAGCCGACGACTTGCCATCTCTCAGATTTAATATACGGCCGCACAGAAGGCAATATTTTAAATCAAACAAGCGTTGCTTAGCGAATATGAACAATGTTTTCAGCGCACAGGATAACACATGGCGAGTCTACTCAATAATTACATCTCTGGGGCACTCATCCACAATCTTGCGGGCACCCTTCAGGAAAGTCTTATAGTACATCTCGGGCGTACGATACTCTTTGCCCGGCGGCGGCGCGTCCGTTAGGAGCCTCTCCGCATCCAGCCTGCCCCAATGCACCTTTGCACGGGCAAGGGCCCGACGGGCACCTTCAATACAGGTGGAGCGCTTGATGACCTCCACCCAGGGGCACGCATCCACCAGCCGCCGCAGGAGGCCGAAGTAGCTCCCAGGCATGGCCTCTCCAGGCCACAGCCGGACTATGAGGCCCTTCATGGCCTGCTCGGCTACCTTGTGGAGCTCGACCAGCTGCTTCAGCTGGTCGCTAGGGGGCACCGGATGTCCGGCCTCAGCGTACTGAGACCAGAAGACCTTCTCTGTTGAGCTCCGCTCTTCAGCCCGGTAGAATGTGGTGGCATCGGACACGCTGCAAGGCAGATCTGCAAACGCCCCTGGAGAGCTCCGAATTCGGGTAAGTAACAGGTAATTTACATTCACATGCTTGCTTTGCATGAAAAATGCCTTACCCGCCGCTATCTTCTTCATCGCCTCAATCTCCTGGAGGGACTTATGGGCCTCGGCCTTGGCGGCTTTGGCACTTTCAAGAGCCGAGGCAAGCTCGGAATCTCGAGTCTTCGAGTCGCGCTCCAAACTCTCATGCTTCTCCATGAGAGCCTGGAGCTCTTGCCGCACCTCCGCCACCCGCGCCTCCTGCTTCTCTCGCTCCGTCCGTTCCGCGACCGCATTGCGTTCGGCCGCGGACACGGCCTCCTTCAGGGTCGCCACCTCGCTCGTGGCCCCTGCAGTACCCACGTTATCCTTGTTATTTCTATTTGCAACCAAAATCCTTTTCTGTAAGGTACAAATTTTAAAGTGGTGTTACTCACCTTCTTTGTCCTCGAGCTGCTTCTTGGCAAAGCCGAGCTCTTGCTCGGACCGCTCGAGATCCTGCTTCAAAGCACCGACCTCCGCAGTCAGTGCGGCAGAGGTCAGCAGCGCAGCCTGCAAACCCATATTGACATAATTTTTAGCACTCCTGCGTATATCTTTTACAGATCCTCAGTCCGGTTTTTCTTTCCGAGCACCGAACCGAGCATCAGGGGCTACTGTCTATGCGGTATTACCTTACGTATTTTAAAGCTTCCTACCTCAAAGCCTGTTAGAAGGCTGCTGGAAGCTTTGGTCAGCCCGCTCTTGGCGAGCTGAACCTTAATAGTGCCTCCAGCAAGTTGTCCGGCGCCTCCGGTTGGACGGAGGCTGCCGGTGCCATGGTCTTGCCCTTCTTGCGAAGGGGCCGCCTGCCGGACTCCGGAACCACTGCGGGTTCCGGCATGGAGTCCGGCGCAGAGTCCGGGAGGCTGCCTTGCGGCACCTCCGGAGCCTCCTCCCGATGGGTCCCCTCCTGGGATCCCACCTCGGCATCCTCAGCACCACGAGGGGTGGAGGCGGTCGGAATGGAATCCACATCCGATGGCGCCAAGGACCCGCTGGATGAAGCGGGAAGATCCTCCTCGGCCGGGCTACAGACAGTATGCGGCATTAGAAGGACGCTACGTGGCACGAAAAAGAAATCACAAATCACTTAGGAGTCCGGACACTTACGATCTTGCCCGAGGCTTGGCCCTTGAGGGCCACTCCTCATCACCGTCCTTGGCGTGGGTGGTGCTGTCTGGAGGAGGGGTCCTTCCCCTCTTGGACCCTTCGGCCTCCCCCGTTGGGGAAGCCTTCCTTTTCCTCTCTCCCCCCTCCGGGGGAGAGTCCTCTTTCTCCTCCTCGTCTTCGGGGGAGGAGTCCGCCTCAGAGCCATCAGACGATGAGTCCGATATCACCTGGCGCCGGGAACTTCTTTGAGTTCCCGCGGACTTCTTCTTGGCCTTCTTCTCCGGCACCACATAAAGTGCCGGGACTAGCAGCCCCGCTAACCGGGCGTCCGCTGGTTCTTCGGGAAGGGGAGCCGGACTATCTACCTGTCCGGACGTCCTCTGCCAGTCCTGTCAAAGGCATTGGGAGTTTTTAGATCCCACATAACATTAAATTATGAAAGAAAATAAATGTCCCACAGAGGATAACAAAGCTTACCTCGCTGGCCGGGCGCTTGGTGCTGAATCCGCGGTCTTCCGTCGCTGACGCGGGGGCTTCTCCGCCCTTGAACAGCACCCTCCAGGCATCTTCGTACGTTGTGTCGAAGAGCCCGCTCAGGGTCCGGTGCTGTGCCGGATCGAACTCCCACAAATTAAAGGCCCGCTGTTGGCAGGGGAGAATCCGGCGGACGAGCATGACCTGGATCACATTGACAAGCCTAAGCTTCTTGTTCACCAAGGTCTGGAGACAGGACTGGAGTCCTGTCAGCTCCTCCAAACTGCCCCATAGCAAGCCCTTCTATTTCCAGGAGGTGAGCTGCATAGGGATACCAGATCTAAACTCGGGGGCCGCCGCCCATTTTGGGTCACGCGGCTCGGTGATGTAGAACCACCCCGATTGCCACCCCTTGACGGATTCCAAGAAGGCCCCTTCGAGCCAGATGACATTGGGAATCTTGCCCAACATGGCGCTTCTCCACTCCGCTTGGACGCCCTTCACTACCTTCGGCTTGACGTTGAAGGTCTTGAGCCACAAGCCGAAGTGGGGCTGGATGCAGAGGAAGGCCTCGCACACGACGATAAACGCCGAGATGTTGAGGATGAAGTTTGGCGCCAGATCGTGGAAATCCAGGCCGTAATAGTACATGAGCCCCCGGACGAAGGGATGCAACGGGAAGCCCAGTCCGCGGAGGAAGTGGGGAAGGAATACGACCCTCTGATGGGGCCTGGGGGTGGGGATGAGCTGCCCCTTGTCGGGCAGCCGGTGCGCGATGTGGCCGGACAGTATCCGGCGCCGCGCAGCTTCTTGATGTGCTCCTCCGTAACGGAGGAAGCCAACCACTTGCCTCCCGCTCCGGACATGATTGGAGAAGGTTGAGACGAGATGTGCGGGCTTGGGAGCTGGAGCTCGAGTGCACGGAGATGGATAAGCAAAGGAGGAAGAAGGCGTAGGTAAAAAAAAGGTGGATCCTTATCCCCTTATATATGGGCGGACGAAGACTATGCGTCCCCACCGGCCTGGTAAAACTCGCTTATCTCCCAAGCGCCACCATCAATGGCGCGGTTGGGTTACCCACGTTCGTATTGATGAGAATCCCGGAATAAGGGGAACACGATCTCTGCTTCGACAAGACGTGCCAAGGAAACCGCTTCGCTAAACGCGCTGAGGTGGTATAATAAAAAACGATTCAAGTCAAGGCTTGGTAGTGGTGTGATGTCATGCCACAAAATACGTCAGCAGATTGAACTTGTGTACATGTTATTCTCTCTACGGTGGAATGTGGAATTTATTTTGCAGAGCCGGACACTATTCTGGTGTTCACAATCTTCTATGAATTATTCGGAGGAGGAACCCGCCTTGCAATGCCGAACAATATGCGCTCCGGACTCATCGTCCTTGAAGCCTGGTTCAGGGGCTATTGAGGGAGTCCTGGACTAGGGGGTGTCCGGACAGCCGGACTATCATCGTCAGCCGGACTCCAAGACTATGAAGATACAAGATTGAAGACTTTGTCCCGTGTCCGGATGGGACTTTCCTTGGCGTGGATGGCAAGCTTGGCAATACGGATATGTAGATCTCCTACCATTGTAACCGACTCTGTGTAACCCTAGCCCTCCCCGGTGTCTATATAAACCGGAGGGTTTTAGTCCGTAGGACAACACAACCATTACAACAATCATACCATAGGCTAGCTTCTAGGGTTTAGCCTCCTTGATCTCATGGTAGATCCACTCTTGACTACCCATATCATCAATATCAATCAAGCAGGAGTAGGGTTTTACCTCCATCGAGAGGGCCCGAACCTGGGTAAGAACATCGTGTCCCTTGTCTCCTGTTACCATCCGCCTAGACGCACAGTTCGGGACCCCCTACCCGAGATCCGCCGGTTTTGACACCGACAGTGAGTATTTCAACATGAGAGCCGCGCTGATCACGACAGTGCAGGACTATCTCGGTTACGGATATGTGGCAGGCCAGGTGTGCCATGGATATGGCGGATGCACGCGGTGCATGGATGATATGACGTCTCAGCAGCTAACGTCAAGGAAAGATGGCGGGTCTGGGAAAATCATGTACATGGGGCATCAAAGATGGCTTGAACAGGACGACCCGTGGAGAAACCGTGGAGATCTATTCAATGGTCACGCTGAGCATCGAGGACCTCCACATAAGCGGAGCGGTGCCGAAATCGATGAGCTATTGAAAAACTGGAAGGAGTGCCCCGCGCCGGGAAAGACAATGAGAAAGGCGCCGAAGCCGCTGCTGAAGGTATGGAAGACGAGGTCTGTGTTCTGGGACTTGGAGTACTGGCACAAACTCTATACACCTCATTGCCTTGATCAAATGCATATCTATAAGAATGTCCTTGAGAGCTTGCTCGCAACACTGATGAACATGCCGGATAAGACCAAGGATGGGCCAAAGGCAAGAAAAGACTTGCAAGATTTGAAAATCAGGGAAGATCTGCACATGCCGCCCCGTAAAATGTCAGACGAGACAGAGACGGAGACAGAGGCACGGGAGAAGAAGGGCAAGAAAATAAAGAAAGATGATTATTGCCCCCCTTCTTGCTTCACCTTAAGTCAGGCTGAGATCAATCAATTCTTTAAGTGCCTTACCGGAGTCAAAGTTAGTTCCGGTTACCGTGGCAAGATAAGCAGATATCTAGACACAGACAAGAAAAGGTTCAGCGGGATGAAGTCTCATGACTGTCATGTGATGATGACGCAGATACTACCTGTTGCCCTTAGAGGGATAATGGACAAGCACGTCCGTGACACGCTTATTGGTCTCTGCAACTTTTTCGACGTCATCTCTCGAAAGTCGATCAGTGTGAAGCAGCTCCAAAGGCTATAGGAAGAGATCGTTGTGATACTGAATGAGCTTGAGATGTACTTCCCCCCCCCCCATGTTCTTCGACGTGATGGTGCATCTGTGTGTCCATATTGTGGATGACATAATTGACCTGGGGCCGTCATTCCTGCACAACATGATGCCGTTTGAGAGGATGAATGGGATCATCAAAGGATTCGTTCGTAATTGACCTGGGGCCGTCATTCCTGCACAACATGATGCCGTTTGAGTGCATCTCTTTCTGTAAGAATTTTCTATATGGCGCATACCAGCCGCCTGGTGTTAGTGTTGGTTTGCCCGTTAACAAGCACGATGGGAGGCTCGAAGGAGATGGTCATTGCAACGGTCGCGGGGAACTGCACGTGGCATACTCAGATTGACGCAACGACTTTGACAGAGCAAACTTGGTAGTCCTACAACACCTAGACGAGGTAGATCCTTTCGTGGCACTGCACAAAGAAATTATCGCAAAGAAGTATCGTGACCGAGGGGTATGTAGGACGGACGCCGAAGTTACTAGAGAGCACAACTCCACTTTCCTGCATTGGTTCAAAGAGCATATTATTGCTAATCCCCCGGAGGAGGGCTCTAAGGACGGATTGATCATATACGCATTAGCACATGGCCCCTCGCCCAACCTCGTAACCTATCAGGCATATGATATCAACGGATACACGTTCTACAAGGAGGCCAAAGATATGGACAGTGATGATCAAAACTTAGGGGTGACGATGGAATGCATGACCGGCAGCGACAACGGTGCAACTGAACGATTTTATGGAAGGGTCGAGGAGATCTGGGAGCTTGACTACTCTGGACTGCACAACACGACGATGTTCCGTGTCAGATGGGCTAAGAATGTCGAAAGAGAAAGCCGGATGTTCATTACCATGACTATACCCGACGCTAAGAGTGCTACCGTGAATGCTATCGCAAAAAACGAGCCATGGGTACACGCTAAGCACGTGACAAAATGCTTCTTCATAACTGACCCGCGCAATCCCAGCCGTGTTGTCATGAGGAGAGGCAAAAGGAACATCATTGGAATGGATGGAGTCGCCAACGAGGAAGACTATGATCAGTACGGCAACCCAATGAGGGAAGATGATGATGATGATGAAGTATATGTCAAAAGAAGAATCAATACTACATTACCTAAGAAAAATCGTACTCCATGGAAAAGGCAAAGTCACAATGAGGGGCTCAATTATTCTTCGACGAACAAGAAGGGAAAGAAGCTGACTCAAAAACGAAAATGTCAGCACTGAGGAAACGTATGTTATCGGTCCAATGATGTGTAATATATATATGTTCCTATTTTGTATGCACACTTAGCCATTATTATGCATGGGTCCAATGATGTGTAATATATATGTTCCTATTTTGCATACATATTTAACCGTCAAATGATGCAATATATATCGCCCTCCCTTCGTTCACTGCCCTCGGGAAATAAAAGTGGGATAAAATAAAGGAAAAGAAAAAGGAAAACTGGCAGTAGCGACGGTAGTAGCAGCGCGTTTTCCATAAACCGTTGCAGCTACTGAATTTAGTAGTAGCGAATTTTGCCTAAACCGCTGTAGCTACTGAAGTTAGTAGCAGCGCGTTTTGACATAATGCGCTACTACTACGTCCACTTAACCCAAAATTCTGACTCGCCCTGCTTCATCCCGCCTTTTCCCCCCAAATCCCCACTCTCCCCCCCCCCGTCGCACCGCCGCGCCCGACCCGGCCCCGTCGATCGCCCCCGACTCCGGCGCCGGCACTAGCCCCCGACCCCGGCGCTCGCCCCCGACCCGGCCCTC
>NC_057813.1:705712711-705719424 GCF_018294505.1 Triticum aestivum
CGCCCCCGACTCCGGCGCCGGCGCTCGCCCCCGACCCCGGCGCGCTCGCCCCCGACCTATCGGCCCTCGCCTCCCTCCTCTCCCCTCCCGGCTGTCGTTGGGCCTGCCTCCTCGCCCCTGCACCCTCTGTAAACCCCCCTCTCTCTGCTAGGGTTCTTCGGTTATGTTAATTAGGATATCTATTTAGTTATGAATTTAGCTAGGTTTCAAAATTAGCTAAATTTATATGCAAATTTGAACTGGACATGTGATATGTGCATATGTCATGTTTTGAAAATGATCCGAGTGGCCTATGTTACGCCGGAATGTTGATTCATTTCCGTTCCGGTGAATTTCAGGCGCTCGATATGTCCATTTTTTAGCAAAGGTCATGCCGAAATTTCCCGTGAATAAAGGCATGATTTGTGCTACATAGTTGGCATATCGAGTGCTGGCACATAGATTTCTTTTTATGTCATTTCTCATTTATTCATACTTTTAGAAATAAATGAGGACACTTAATCATAGGAAACATGTCGAACAACGAAGAAACTGGGCCTTCTGACCAAGATGCAGACGAGATGGATTATGAGGGTGAACAAGAGTACCTCGACTATTTGACTGCTAAGCAAGGTTTGCAGGTCGGCCTTGATGATGGTACTGACGCCGATATCGACACCGACGGCGCCGCCACCGATGGCGGCACCGACACCGGTGGGGAAGGTACCGGCAGGGAAGGTACCGGCCCCGATGCCGCTACCGAAAAGAGGAAGCATAAGAAGCAGAGGATACGAAAACCTAACAAACTAGGGATTGGATGACTTGTGATCACAAAGATGGCTTCTGGCAAGTTTGAGCCGTTAGAGCCGGAAGAACCTCGCAAGTGCTACGGGAACCAAGTAGGATGCATCCTATGGGAATGCGCGAGCATCAACGACGATGACTTAAGGAGTAAAGAACATTGACGTAGTTGCTCCTAACGAAGTTGCACAAGAGATTCAAGTTCCCCGACCGGGATGATAACATAGAACAACCGTGGGATGATCCGAAGATGAAAGAGATTAACAATCACGCCATGGGCATGTTCAGCAATGATTTGGCCTCCTGGAAAGGGTGGGTGAAATGAGCTATTGAGGCTGATGAACCCGTGTCCAAGATTCTGGAGGAAAATCCGACACTTACGAAAGAGGAGTTCGAAAAGTTCAAGGACACTTGCGCTACCGAGGCAGCCAAGGCTAAGGCTGCGAAATTCAAAAGCCTTCAGCAAAGGAACACGGGGAAGCATCGCCTCGGAAGCCGTGACTACCTCGGTAAAAGGCCCATATGGGATAAGGAGGACGCGGAACATGAAGCCGTGGGTCTCCCAGACCCCTTCGCGAAGTTCACCAACCCCTTGGAGCATGACTTCATCAGGGCCCGCTACAAGTGGGACAAGGAGAAAAAGGTTTTTTACACGGACAAGATCACGAGGAAATTGATTAGACTAATGGAGAAGCAACACCGGCTTGCAGCCGAAAGCCCTACTTCTCCGATGAGGCCCAAGTGGGACACCCCTCTCAACCGGGCCTTGAACGAACTTAAGGGACTCCCTTTGGACCACCGGCCGCAATATGGTCGTGTGCATGACGCTGGAGACGGCGCCACATGGAAGGTGTTTTACAACGACGGCTCGGAGGCCAAGAAGCAGAAAAAGAAGTTTAGTCAGGCGGACATCGATGCAAAGGTGAAGCTTGCGGTCGAGAAAAAAGCAGCTGAGGACGCGAAAAAAGCAGCCGAGGACAAATATGAGTTGCTATAGCAGGCAGTCAATGCAGCTGTAACTGCCTGCAGAAATGATTTTGCTACTAACTTGGTTCCAGTTATCATCAACTGGGCGAAGGAAAATCCAGACAAGACGGTACATGATTTCGCGATGCCCAATTTCGTCGCGAGAAACTCCATGAACAACAACACCATCGCACCATCACTTGCTCCAGCAACCGGGCCTCCTCTCGCAGCCGCTCCCGCTCATAGCAGCCCGTCCTCAGTCTCAGGCGCACTAGGTGGGCCTTCGTCTTTGGCTGAGCTCGACGCCGTCACGGTAATTACATGTCGCACCAACATATATATATATATATATATATATATAATATTCCATTTTTGTTGCCTTTCAGTTGTTTTACGCCACAGACATATGTGTTTGCAGGCGAAGGAAACCCCGTGCACCATACTCTACTTGATCAAAGGCCAGAAGGTGGACGTGGGAAAGGGGATGATAATGGACCCCTCTCAATGCACGTTCCACAACCGACCGATCCCTGCTGGGCACTTCAGGGTTAGCTTGACCAGTGTGAAATCGGGGCACGAGGATTTGCCTCCTCTAGTACAGCATGTGGGAGAGTACGATGAGACCCCGCCGCGGTTGGAAGCTGCAAGAATTGAGTGCTGCTATGGCCGAAGAATCTTATTCGTCTGGAGCCGGCCGAGAGCACACCAATAACTACCACACATCAACAAGCATGTGCGGAGACCACCACCCCGCCTACGCAATTACCAGCTCCTGTAGTGCCGGGTGAGAGCGGCGGACGACATGATGAAGGGGGTGCAATAGTACTGGCTAATGTAATTTCTCCTGTAGAACAGAGAATGGATGATGAGACGGAGGTCGACCCTATGGATTACCTCAATACAACCGCGTATGACTGTGACATAGATATGATGAGTCAACCATATGACGAATCAGGCTATCAGCTTGCTAATGAGGATATGGATGATATGCCCGGGCCGGGTCGTACCATGGATTGCAAAAAGTCTCTCTTCATGAAATCCTCACAGGACACGCCTGAAGATGCCGCCTCAACACAGGCTCAACTAGCCGGGCGCGAGGGTCGTACAATACTTAGCCCGGGAACACTGGGGCAGGGGTTAAGGAAGGGTCTGGAAGGTGTGCCCAAGAAAAAGGAGAGGAAGAGATCGGGGAAGGTAACTGCCTCCAAACAAGCCAAAGCACATAGCAGCCAGACGATGCATTATGAAGAGCGTGTACCAGTGAAAGGTGCGGTCATGTTCCATCTCACGGGCGAGCCGATGCTACTGCCGAAACCGCTAGAGGCACTATTAGGGGATCTCAGGAGACTGCACGACCATGTGCCGTCGACTGAGAAAAGCCTACTAGCCTCAAAGGATCCAGGATATCCGACATACGCGGCCGTGTGCCTGAGGAGAAGTGCTACGTCGACACACGGCCCGCGGAGGTGTTCTTCCTGCGGTTTGACCATATCTTTGAGATGTTTCTAACAAGGCGGCTTGATTTTACTATCGTCCTCCTTTTTGCGCTACATATGAGCTCCGTCATGAAGAGTGAAGAAGTCTAGCAAATCTGTGTGGCGGATCCATACTACATGCACGAGTCTTTCTTGAGTTTCGGCGACTTTGAGCGTGAAACTGCTAGGGAGTACCTCCAAAACTTCGTGGTACAGAATAAGGACCGGGAAATTGTCCTCGTGCCTTATCATCCAAAGTAAGTCAGTTCTGGACAACCCTTTCATACATTTCAATCATTCCTTCTCTCTCATATGGGGAATAATTTGAGGTGTCTTTTCCACGCAGCAACGGGCGCGCCGTCCTTATCGTTCTTTACCTGCAAGTCTCCCACGCCATGTATTTTGACCCTTCCAGAGACTATGCAAAAAAGGACTACACCCACATAATGAATATTCTAGATGATGCTCTCCAAGGCTTCAGCTTTAGAGGTGGCCACGTGCAGATCAGGAAACAAAGGAACAAGAAGATGGGTTTTGCGCATAAAACTAACTTCTCCTGCATCCATGTCCCAAAACCAAGCAAGAAGGATGGATTCTACATCGTCCATCTGATGATTCAGTTCAACACGGATCACCAAAAGCTTCGCATTAACAGCAGAAATGATGATCATATCCACAAGTGGCTAGAATCTCATGGAGAAGAGAATTATAAACTTAGAGATGACTTCTTTCGCATCCAAAGCGACATTGCGACGATCATCATGAAAGAAGTCGTCGATGAGAAGGGGATGTTCCACCACGGCCCTATATCGCGAGACGACGTCCGAACTCGCATAGGCATGCAACGTCTAGACCTCACGCCGTTCAAGAAGCTAGGGTTCGTCCTCGATGATATGGAAGGATGGAACTTCTAGTGATTTATGATGCCGATGATGATGATATGTGTCGGTTGAACTTGTATACTTTTTGTAGCGATGAAACTTTGTGATGTCCATGGTCCCTGCCGAACTTGCGTAACGCTACTTTGTTAGTTTGCGTACGATGACCTGCATACCTCTAGTTAATTAATTTGCGTACTGTATGTTGCATCTAGTTGCTTACCCTTTCTTTTTCGGTGTTGCTCTAGTATATTTTGTTGCATATATATGATTGTACATCCTCTTCATGCATGCATCTCTAACAGGTACCTAGTTTCATGATGGCGAGATGGAATTGCTATGTCGTGTACAAAGGGAAGGTTCCGGGGGTGTACAACAAGTGGCATGAGTGTCAGGCGCAAGTGAATGGGTTCACAGGCGCCAGCCATAAAGGCTTCAAAAGCAGATAAGAAGGAGAAGCTAGTTACTTGAGGTTCACTCTAGCACGAGAGAGGACTCGTAACCGCCACCTCATGTACTACATAGTTCCGCTCTCACTCATAGTGATAGCACTTCTTGCGTATACCTTTGTTTAGATGGATGACGTTGTTGTAGTTGCAAGTATTCGAGACTTGCATGTATCGCTATTTTCGAGATGATGACAAGATATCACTTTGTGTTGGATGATGATTATGATGAGACTATTTGTATGTACATGCTATGATTACATTTGTCGTCTCGCAGGCATTTGTATGTGTATCATGATGACATTTCTATGTGCTAAAGATTCTTCTACAAAGCCTGTTCAAATACAAAACAAATATGCCAAAAAAACTACTTAAATTAGCAGTAGAGAGTGTATAAAAGTTAGCAGCAGCGCCGCGATAGCAGTAGCGCCTCCAGGCAAAGCGCGCTAGAGCTACTAGCAGTAGCGAGCTTCCTCTAACCGTGCTGCTACTACACTTGTGTAGCAGTAGCGCCGGTGGGCACGCGCTACTGCTATGTGTTAGCTGTAGCGCCTTATTAGTAGCGCCTATCCCCACGCTACTGATACATCTAAAACCCGCGCTGCTGCTAGCCTTTTCCCTAGTAGTGATATGACATGCAACTTACACAAAGCACACCGTTAAATTCGTCTGTGAAAGGTTCTTTCAATGATATAATTTTCACATTGTGCATGTCATGTACTATTAATCTTGTCAATAGTCAAAGGCGGTCTTAAAAATCTCATTACGCCCTATATAGATGGAAGGAGGGAGTATGAATCCATGTTATGTCCTATTAAGATTTTTCGCTTGCTGTATAATGCATGTAACCTACTCATACCAACATTTTAGTGCATTCCAAATGTCTATACTACAGCTGCAATTCGAACAAAATTTGAATTCGTTTCTCTATTTCAATAAGAATCTACAATCATGATTGTTGCCAACTTCAACCATCATTCGTGTATTACCTTGATAACACACCACATGATTACTATAGAAATAGATATGAACTATGTGTACTACATGAACTCGAATTCTATTTTTTGAATACACTTGATGTTGATTCCAAATAATAGTACATTTGATGTACTAACTATATATTCATAATCTAAACCATGTTCCATACGTACACCGTGTTTATCACACAAAGTATAGTGCCCCGCCCCCTACATTATGACAAGTATTTAGACCTGAGTTGCAAAAGCCACACAGTAGCCCAAATTATAATCAATGTTCTACATTATGATATCTTCTTCAAGTATCTGTATCCACTTTTTTATAATGAATTATGATCTTTGTTCGTCTTTTACACCTTCACGATTCTCTTCTATTTGTAGCTAGCTAGCGCTAACTTTCTATCATGCATGCACACTCCCGCCCTCCTCACACACCCTTAGCATCCCCTTCATCGCGCACGTTCATTATTTCTCTTTAGGTCGTCCACCAGCGGTGTGTGTAGGCCCCCGGCTCCTTCTTTCTGGCACACACCGGTCGATATACCTCTCTAGCCAAGTGTGCCTACAACAAACACATATATACTTCCCCTCTTCTCTTCTCACCGTCCATGCCCCCATATGTCCAATACGATTCCACGCAGGTGCACAATCCCGCCCCTCTTTTCATTAATCACATGCTCGCACACTCCTCCCCCCTCGACATGGTAGGCCTCTTGCACCACCTCCTAGCCACACCCTCTCCCCCTGTCTGCCTCTCCGGACCTTATTTGCTTCTAACACATGCAGGCGTGTATATGAACTGATCTCCCTACATATAGCCAGGTCGACTATAATTCGTTTTCACCAAGCACCGATACACTTACCTTGCTAGTTATGTCTCTCCTTTTCTCGGACACACGACGGTTGATCTTCCTATGTAGTTACACATGCTTACCACAACCATATCTTCTCCCCTCATCATCCTTGAATACCTCCAGACCCGTCTCTCACATGCACGTGCATAGACAGACAGACATCCCCCGCCCTCTCTTATTGATATTGCACTCATATCCTCCGTTTGTCTAGCAGGCCTCTCCCACCATTTGTGAGACGCCACTCCACCACG
Source organism: Triticum aestivum (assembly GCF_018294505.1). Lineage (NCBI taxonomy): Eukaryota > Viridiplantae > Streptophyta > Magnoliopsida > Poales > Poaceae > Triticum > Triticum aestivum. The sequence continues at coordinate 705,719,339 of NC_057813.1, forward strand.
AACCCTCCGACGCTCTACCTTTATCTTTTTCCCAACCTTATTCCTCAACTACACATATCCATGGATGTCGATCGATCTCCCTCAAT
>NC_057813.1:705719728-705725268 GCF_018294505.1 Triticum aestivum
GTCGAACGTTGTAGGTAGGTATCCATGCCACGGAGAAGAACTGAACCTCCACCCTCTCAAATTCCAGTAGGCCAGCCGCCCCGTATCTTTGACGTGGGCAAACACAAATTCGATGGCACTCTTTATCGATCACGCAGCCACACACTTCATCCTTGTTTTCAATTCTATCGATATCTCACGTCCATGACTCCGTTTCACACACATTGCATATGTTACGTTTTTCGGATTAAAATATCATCAACACATTGCCTCTGTTTCGCACAAACCATCTCTCTCACACCCACCCACATACGTACCTGCACCTAAAGAAGAAGTGCATGCAGGACGCATGTACTCACGTCTCGTTCCCGGCCACACCCGCGTGGGTACACGGTGGAGTTTGTTTCTGTACGAAAAGGCAGCCCACATGATAATTTGACGCGTGTAGCGGTTGTTTACTCGAAGGAGGGTCGGGTACCACGCCTAGAATATAAAACGATTGCTGTGGGGAAAATGGAAAAATGGGTTTGTCTCTCGTCACACCATCTCACACAAGGCCGCCGTGGCCTCTCTCTCTCAGCGTTGGTCAGTGATCTGGCCGCATCCTGTCCGCCGGCGGAAAGGGAGGATGTGCATCGTCTCTCCGTTCAACAGCGTTGAGGCAGGTCGTCCCGATCTGTGGTACCCGCCGTTCTCTCTGACCAAGCTCCGGCGCGGTAGGGCCTTCGCCACTTGCTCATTGTTGCTGTATGGGCAGATCCTGGCCGCCGGCGCCCTCCTAGTAACATCCCGACGACCCTCAGGTATAGCTTCCTCCGGCCTTGCTCCACTGCCCATCTTCCCATGTTGCTACATGTGGATCTTCTTTATTTGTTTGCTTAAATCGTATCTTGGACGGCGTACTTTCCATCTTGCAATCTCGTCCTCAAACCATTTTTGATAAACCACCATGTTCTATCTTTCCCTTTTTACATGGAACATGCTTCTTTTTTGTCAGCGTATGTGTCTTCAACTCCTGTTATTGGGCAGTAATTGTTTCCTTTCGACCTCCTTTTGCAAATAGGGCTATCCATTTTCACCTCGTTGCTATTGCGACCTTTTGGTGAACTGCACAAATCACTTTTCTGAAGAGTGTTTTATGCAGTTCCGTCAAAATGTCACACGGGCAACGTTTTTACATTTTTGTGGGACTGCGGAAAGGGAGATTGGTTTTGCTATCCTCCTCATCCAACTCCGTGCCTAATCTTTTCCAACAAGAAGTTAGTCCTAAAGAGAGATCGTAGAGGTGATCGGCTTCTATTTATGTGTGTTATGTTTCATCATTTAGTTCCACTATTATTGTAATCACACTGACTGGATATCTTTGCAAACAGGGATGGTCCGCCCGATTTTAGTGGAGCTGCACAAAATGATCGGATTGTGGTGTCCTTCATACACCTCTTTTTTGGCTACAGAGCTGGGTGAAACTAGCTGCCAAGCAATGAACACTGTGCCAAGGAAATGGAGCCATGCCTACGAACAACATCGATCAATTATATTTTTTCCTTTATTTGTACACCTTCTCACAACTTTGTCTTCAGTTGTGATGTGAATATGGGTGCTGATCTGCGAACCATTGAGATGCATTAGCCATGGTAGTTTCATTTGTATTTGATGGAATGTTGTAACGAGATAATCTCGAGGCAAGACACATGAATCCTAAGTTGAAACCTTTTTTTTCCTGCGGGAACCAGAGTTGAAACCTTCATAGAATCACAGTACAATTTCATCAAAATTATGCGTACATATAAACAAATCCTGAAGGATTGATAGCAATGCCACAAACAATTCAACTTCGTTTCGCCGACATGTTGGACATCCTTCATCCGGCTCCACCTGCCATGCAGCAATATTGAGTGCACAACACAACTTCAGGGAAAGATTCACCCTGGTCGTTGTGCCGCAGTAATAATGACTAGTGAGTAGGCAAATCACAGAGCCCCACCTTCGCCATAGTAAGTTGCTCGGACGAAGCAACCATCATTTCTCTGTTCCTTGAATCCGCTGGTACTCCCATATTCCCACAGTAATAAGTTGCTCGGGCGAATCAACCATCACTATATCGGCTCACGTGTGATGACCACAGGAGCTATCCATTCAGATTGCATGTTAAAAAAATAAAGGTCGAGAACTAATGCGGCAAACTTTCAAAGAAAAAACTAATGCGGCACCTCGGGCCAACGCGGCCAGATCGCATTTTGCACGAGAAATTACACACCTTGTTTCGTTGACATGTGGTCCCGTTCCAACATATCAGTGAGACGATGGCGAGTAGTAGGAGTATTTCCGAACCGACGTGTAGGCCGGGGCGCCCCTTCGTGAACCATGGCAAACTGGCAACCGTCCACAGACTCTTCGCCTTTCCCTCTCGCTTTGGAACTGTTGTCGCACGCTCTTCCTCTCCCTCCTCAATTTTCCTTCATCCCTTCACCCTTTCTTCTGCCATTGTTCGATCGTCTTCTCCATGGAGGGAACAGGACGGAAACGACCCCGTTATTCTTGCCCCGATCTGAAAGATGACGTGGTGGAGGAACTCATTGATCGGTGCGACGTCATCACCTCGGTTAGCATGGAAGGTTCGTTCAAGCCCATTCTCGACTCAACTAATAACATCACTACAAGGAACCCAGGAGTCAAGGAGCGGTTTGATCTCCCCTATCTTCTTCACCGTGACCCTGATGACTGGCGCCGTCACGACGGAGGCCTCCCCCTGTGCAAGTTGATGCTGCTTGATAATGATACGTATGATGTTAAGATGCCATCGCTTGAGGGCAAGGCTTGGGCAGGCGCAAATGGAGATTGGGTTGTTTACATTGGGTCCAACTGCGAGTGGGAACTTGTGAATGTGTACACTCATGACCTGGTTCCACTTCCAAAAATCTCAGTAGTCTGCCCAGAGGTTGAGCACACCGGTATTGTATACACGTTCAAATACAATCATGGTGACTGTCTTCTACGGAAGATAGCAATTTCTCGAGTTCCCAACCGCTCTTGGAATTACAACAACTATGAAGTTGTTGCTATCTTCTACAAGCTTGTTGCCGTCCTTGCTGGTTTGACTCGATGGATATTGCTCAAAAATCAGTTTCTGTACATGCATGAGTACTGTGATGCAATTCAATACGAGGGCCTTGTGTTTGCTGCCACCACTCATGGCACTGTTTTTGCATGGAATCGTTTTGATTTCGGTACGTTTGTCTTCCACCGTAATTATAATTGTTTCATCCACATGCATGCGGGTTAGCAAGTTTCCCTTTACTAATTAACCTTCTTCTTGTGTTTCCAAGGTCCTGTGAACATTCCACCACCTATACTTGAAAAAATTTATAACCAAGGGGAGATGACGATGGTGATGATCACGAGTATGAGGACGAGCAGCGCCCATATACTCTTTGGCGCCTGGCAACTAATTCCGATGGATCACCTCTTCTCGTGTGTATACAGCCCACTGATGATGTCACTGCTAAGGAAGCGGGTGTAGTCTCCCATGGTCGCACTCTCCGGACCTATTGCAACACCCGTTGTATGGTATTCTGGATGGATACTAGTGTGCTAGCTCCAACACCTTCTCCCTGGTACAGAATTGATAGTCTTGGAGAAAACTCGCTCTTCCTTGGACAAAACTATCCGATGATGGTGAAAGGCGATCCAACTGCTGTTGACACAACCTTACTAGCACCATTTATGAGAATCAACTGTGTCTATACCTCGAACATTAGCGTGGTTCCCTACCCTGGTACTGATATAGTAGGCCGCTTCAGCCTGGATGATTAGTCTTGTGTTGGTCTCGAGATCGACAATAGATGGCCCGTCCCAGAGAATCACTTGTGGTTCAAAGCAAGCGTTTTCAACGCCGAGGAATGGTTGAGTTGAAGTTTATTTCATTGCTTGTTATTTGTTGTGTGGTGAAAACTTTAGTATTTATAATGTATCCTCGTTGTCGATGTGGGTTAATGATCTGTTGTATGTAATAAAATTATATACCTGTGATAAACTTACTAAATTTATGAATGGCTTTCGAGTTGCTTTTGTGAGTGAGTGGTGCGACGAGGCAAAAAAATATTTTCCGAATACATAATTGTACGTGCATTGCAACAGGTTATTGGATGAGGCCAATCAACAATAGTAGTACACTATTTTTGTACTAGCTTCACACGCTTCGCGCGTCGTGTGTTTTTACTGTAGCCATATTGTACGTAACCAGCACCTCAAATCCTTGATACTAGTACTATATAGTAAGTAGTAGGAGTAGTAGGGTGGCATGGGCCAGAACAAGCATTCACGTCCAGGAGTACGACACACGCCACCAGCACGACTTCCATCTGACACCATATTTCTTGGAGTCCGTGCTAGACCAATCTCTTTGACCTCATCGTTTCTCTAACTCAGTCATTGCGCGGCGGGCGAGGTGGGGGTTTGCCGATAGTCGGTTTCCTCAACTGCGGTCCCACTTGTAAGGCCAACTCCAACGCTCTATCAATATATGGATGTACTCTTCTTCCCAATACAAAAACTTGCATCCATTCTACTCCCTCCGTTGCACAATACATGCCTTCTATTTGTCAAAATATATATATGTATCTAGACATGTTTTAGTATATAGGTACATCCATTTTTGGACAAATGGAAGTCAAGTATTTTGGAATGGAGGGAGTACACAATAAATTTTTTAAGTTAGCACAACTAGTCTAATCCGAGAGCACAACCGAAGATTTGGTCAGGTTCTTCCTCCTTTTGCCGACACGTGGGACATCCAGCATCCACGTCGTGTCATGAAAGAAAATAGAGTGGTAGTTGAAGCCACGAGATGTGCATCTTGGGTTAAACTATAAACAGAATCTTACTACTCTTGAGTAACTCCAAAAGTGGCCAACGAAGATCTTTATTGGATTTGTTTTTCATCGCCAGCACGTCCAGGTGAAAGATGTGCAGGTTCAGTGGGTCCTCTTGCGTTTTAACTGACATGTCGGGCCGCATGTGAGAAAACAGACGATGGGCTCCACGCGTCCGCTGGCTGGCTGAGAAGAGAGATAGAGGATGGCTGAGCATGAACTGCGGGAAATTTGTTCTACGTAACCAGCACCTTGATATTCGCATGTGGTTGTTTCTAGAATAAAAAAAAGGAGGTACCCCTACTTATGTTACTCCCACTACGCCTAGCCTAAGGTTAGTAGGTGACCTTGGGCTTGGCTCTTCGCCTCTTCCGGAAGTCGATGGTTCTACAGTAGTGCTTCTGGCAATCTGACACCAAATGAACTGCTGCACGTCCACCGCTTGTAACCAAAAGTTTCTCCTCGTGCTGCGAGCCACCGCGCACGCGTTGGCGAGGGAGAAGGAATAATCAAGCTTCTCGTCGTTCTGCGAGTTGACGGGACACATCAAAGCTATTTACTAGTAGTACGTACTCTCTCCAAAAAAGGGCTGGCCATGTCATTGCTACCATCCCGTGCTCCGTCGTTGACTACGTGCCATCGAGGAGAAAAAATATTGCGTACGTGCCATCAAAGTGCACGACACACTTA
>NC_057813.1:705725433-705730098 GCF_018294505.1 Triticum aestivum
CACGACTCACTTACGCACTGCTTATCTGATTATCTCCATTTTCTTGCATGACACATGCACCTTGATGCTAGATGTCTCACATGTTGGGAAAAGGATGAACTAAGCTCACGTAAAAGAAAAGAGTTGAAGAGCATAGATTCCCGACGACCGAGGAGGAGCAAGGAACCTCGCGGTGGAGCGCCTGCAAGGAACCTTGCGCGTTTTCCCCTGTTTTTTGCCGCCTGCCCACCTATAAACAACTAAAAGAACATGAATGTTTCGCTAACCACTAGAAACGGTACATCAGGATGCTAAGTTGAAGATGTTTTATACTCCCTCCGTTCCCAAATATAAGTCTTGTTAGATATTTCAATAAGGGACTACATACGAAACAAAATGAGTGAATCTACACTCTAAAATATGTTGCATACATCCACGCAACAAGCCACGCATGTACAGGACACATGCAGCCACGCATGTACACAAGCCAACGCACTAACTCCATCTGATCCAACTCATGCACATACGCGCACAACATGGAGCACACAACGCACGTACACAATACATGCATGCACACACGCTCGGCCGCAGAATGCATGTGAATAACACATGCATGCGCACACACTCGGCTGCATGGAGGCATGCGTCATCCGCGGCGACGTCCGGTTTGTCGTGCTACGGCGAAGCTCGCACGCAACGGCGTATACGCATCTCTTGTAGCACCTCTTTGCCGTCGTTGCTCAACTACTAGTCGGAGACGAAGACGACCGCAACCTCGGCCTTAGAGCTAGCACCGATGGAAAAATATGCACGCTGCACGCACACGAGCACATACGGAGTGCCCACGACGTGGTGGTGGTGCGTCCCCAGTCGCCTCTACTCCTTCTGTGCACGTTGTCTATCAAGGCGGCTGCATTCTAATGATGATGTGGGTGAGATCTTCTAGGACTCAGATGATGACGAGGAAAATTACGAGACACAAGGTGACGTACACCGTCAAGGTCCACGGTCAAGGGGGTGCTAGTAAGTGCTTAGATGTGCTTAGAGCAAGTACAATAGAGCTGAGTCAGCGGGCTATAAGGAATAAACTATATTATATTTCTGCTTAGTTGGAGGAAAGAGAAGAGGAGAGAAAAGGTAAGCGGGCTCTTCGTGAAGAGCCAGCTCTAGCATGTGCTCCTAGGCACTTTGTGAGAATGAAAGGTGGGCCACAGAACAAAAAAGTAGTAGTACACTCTTTTGATCTACTATTGTACATGTTGACTATAAGATGGGCTGTAGATGACATGGCACTGGCTTATAGCCAGCAGCTGGCTATACTATTAATGCTGTTTAGATGAGGTGCTAAGTGCATTAAATGGCTTAGTAACTCAAGTCTTCAATGCATAGGTGCTTAGTTTATTGGTGCCACATCATGTTTTATGCCTACGTGGCAGGCTTAGCAGCTATACATGGTGGAGCACTGGGAGAGGCCAAGGCTAGTCATAGTGGGGAGTAACTTGTACTGTAAGATATCACTATGTTACTCTAAACATCTCTATAAACCGGAAATGAGGGAGTAGTAACCTAGACTAGTGTCATATGCAGAGTATGGGAGCACATGATATTTCCCCGTCCGGACCGATCCCAAGTTGGCTTCTCACCTTCTTGGCCCAACAAAAAACCCTCCCCCTCCCGCGCATGCTTACCCCCTGGCGCCATCTGAGCCCGCCGCTCCACATTGATGGCAAGTCAGGGCGACGCGGCCTCTCACTGCTTCCGCCGTTGAAGTGGCGCGCCGACCAAGGGCACTGCCCGCTGCACGCATGGCATTTTAGACTACACAGTGGATAGTAACTTTTAGAGCAAGTACTACAATTAGATGACATAAGCAGGCTATAAGGATTTAAATATAGTATTTGTGCTTAGTTGAAGGAGATAGAAGAGGAGAGAGAAGAGAAGCGGATTGTAAACGTGTAGTCGGTTGTACTCCAACATACTTTGTGAGAAAAAATGTGGGGCCATTATTAATGATATTGTATTTATACTAAAGGGACTAACGGACGCCTTAATTACTCTGTTTTTTAGACAAACCTTGGTGGGGCTATTATTGACTTTTTTGAGCTATTATTGACTTGGACGTGGGGTTTGGGGGCCAAAGGCCTACTATTATACTCGTACGACTGACCTGACATGCTCTACCCTAGCCTCCGCTGTATCATATGGTTTCACACCGTTCCAGATCTTAGCGCCGCCACGCAATTCTTCTCCAGACCTCCTTCCGGCGTGCACCGCGAGAAGGGACATCAGTCGTCCGAACCCCGCCTTTCATGATCCTGTATGGGAGAGGGGCGATCAGGTTTTTGGGGAGCACACTCCTGTGACTGCTGCCAGCGACGACTTCCTCAAAGACAGCTTCTTCCCCGACCTCGGTAACCTCTTCATCAACAACATGAGTGACAACATCAACCACATCGGTTCTGCTCCCACTGTACAGTATGTGATTCTGTCCTCCTGGTTTAGTCCGCATCATTACTTTGATGTTTGCAATTGTCGTCATGATCTATTTACTGTTGATTCGGATTAAATCTCATACTAAATTGCTCATAAATTCAACAATCCAATCCAAAAACCTGATCATAGGCAATTTACTCCGAGTGGTTTTGTTGCGCTTTTGAAGCCGCCTACTTTTAAGGGGTGCAATATAAAAGGTGGCGCACAAGAGCAGTATATTGGTTTCAGATCATGTACTGCTATGACGCCACTAAGGGTAAGCCTGAGGGCGATCTTAATCCTACACAGCAGGAAGCTTTTCAGAACATGGATACCCTCTTCAAAGCTGCCCTGCTGAGTGTTCTTGATCATTCCATTATGGATTCATATATGTCGTTTGACAACGGCAAAGACATGTGGGCTGTGCTGGAGGCCATGTTTGGGCCCTCGGACGCTGGCAACGAGTTGTACGTCATGGAGCAATTCTGTGACTACAAGATGACTGATGAGCGCTCTGTTGTTCAGCAGACTCATGAGATACAGTCACTCTCTAAGGAACTTGAGTACTTTAAGTGTGTGTTGCCGGACAAATTTGTTGCTGGGACCATCATTGCCAAGCTTCCACCTTCGAGGAACGATTTTGCTACTTCTCTGAAGAACAAGAGACATGAGTTTTCTGTTTTGGATCTCATTAGCACTCTTGATTTTGAGGAGAAGGAGAGAGCAAAAGACACACGTGCTCGGGTCGCCGAGGGAGCTTCTAGTGCCCACATGGTACACGAGAAGAACTTCCAGCCCAACCAACCCCAAAACAACAAGAACAAATCTCAGGGGAAAGGCAAGTTTGATGCAAAAAACAAGCCGTCACATTCTACCAACTTCAAGAAGAATTCTCATAACGGGAAGGGATACAAACCTCAATTTTGGTAGCACTGCACAAAATTTATATGGCTGCATCTAACTGCTGTCAGCTAACCTCATGGTGCTCCAGGTATTCCTACATTCGTAACTAGGTACAATGACCACCGCAAGATGAAATTAGCTTATTCGTACGATGACTTGCTAAATGCAGTGCGGAACAATCCTGTCATGTGTGGAGGAGCAAACAAGCAGTGTAGCCGAAGGTGGAAATCAACCAAGGACTTATGAAATTATATGTAATCTTCCTCACGCAGGTCAGTATCCCCTTCGTCCAGATGATCGTGTTTTGTCATGCCGAGCTATTGATATGTGCTACTGTTTTGCAACACTGTTTAAGTATAGCTACTGTTTTCCTATCTTTTCAGATTCAGGACAATGAATATGATATCAGGGGAACTGCACAATATGGACCCATGTTGAGTCATCTCTATTGCCTCATGTGTTTTCTGCAAATGTGTCAGCATCAGTTGCAAGATGAGGCAGCTAGCTAGCTGTGGAGTTGCCAACATGCTCAAAGTGCTCGCAACATTGAGAAGAAACAAGCATGCCCAGGAAATTAATGCGTGCGCAGGGAGGCTCTTTGCTCAGAGAAGCATCGACCGATTTTCTTTATTTCCACACCTTCTCAGAGCTTTGTATATTGGTTATAGTATGATGAATCATTGAGATGCATAGACATGCTGAACTTTTGTTCTTCTGAATGTTAGTTTAATGTGAGTGTCTGCATCCAGTACTGCATCCTCTAATTTGGTGGATGCACACAGAGAAAATAAATCTCCTTAATTTACTCCATAACCACCCTATTAAATAGGCCTAGTAACAAACCAGGCGCATGCAGTGGCCAGCGGGCACATGCATCCTGCATGCATGGCTAGTCAGCCAAGCCCATGCGCCAGCTCCAATGCAACAACGCAAAAGAAGAGAGCGGTTCTTGGAAAAAAGCAAGTAGTTAGTGCAGCGGGCCTTATAAACACGAACAACTCGCTCTCCTGCTTCCATCTCCCCACCAAATTCCCCCCGCTCCCCAATCTTCCTCACTCGTCCAGAAAACCCCGCCCACCTTCTTCCTCACACATACAGAAAACGCTTGCTCCTCTTCTTCCACTCCTACAGAAATCCCTAGCCCTCCTTCTTCCCCACTCGCACTGCCACTAGGCTCGTCTCTTGCTACTCTGCTCAAACCCGTGAGCTCGGCGCGACGCCCCCAAGGAAAATGGAGTCGGATGGCCCCAGCGCCAAGAAGATGAGGCTCCCGCCAGCGGCGACATCGGTTGTAGATCCCGCACCCGGTAG
>NC_057813.1:705730332-705736945 GCF_018294505.1 Triticum aestivum
CGGTAGAATCTCCGGTGGACCGCATTAGAGATCTCCCGGGCGTCATCCTTGAGGAGATCATCTCGCTTCTCCCCACCAAGGATTGCTACCGCACACAAGTCCTCTCAACTCGGTGGCGCCCTCTATGGCGCACCGCGCCCCTCAATATCAACTATCGTCATATAGCTGTCCTTCCTGAATTTGATCTCATTAGAGCCATCGTCTCTTCTCACCAGAAGGGCCCCGTTCAATGCCTCTGCATCCCGACAAGCTACCTGCTGTCCATACCCGGCAAGGTGGACGCTTGGCTGACATCCCCTGAATTCGGAAAACTGCAGCAGTTTGAGTTCTACCATTACCACGAAAGTTTCATACCACGAACATACCAAGAATTTGTGCCCACACCACCGTTGTCTATCTCGCGGTTTTCCTCCTCTCTCCACACCGCCACCTTCGCCCGGTGCCATCTACCAGACGATCTGGTACAAATGCTTCGACTCCCACTGCTAAAAAACTTTTGCTTGTGGCGGTTTATCTGTCGGAGGCCTCACTGCACAGCATCATCCACTCCAGTTGCCCTGCCCTGGAGCGCTTGCTGATTGTTTTGGGAATAGAAATCGGTATCAGTTGTCTCCAAATAAAGTCGCCTCACCTTAAAAGCATTGGAATTTGTTTTAAAGGGCAACAACTCATCATCGAAGATGCCCCTTCACTTGAAGGTTGCTCCTTCATAATTGTTATACAACTTCAGAAATAACTGTCGTCTCTGTACCCAAACTGGAGACCTTGGGTGTAATTCGTGTTCCGTTTAATAATCACAAGGATTTAGTGTTTGGCTCCTCACCTTTTCAGGTACCGTATATTATCGTCTACACATTTGTAATCATATGCTGTATTTTTCATTTGTGCGCATAAGTTTTATATCATCTTGGAGTACACTTTGGGTACTAATATTATGTTATATGCTCAATGAAGAGTTCGTCCATTGATAGCCTATCAATGCTGCTGGATCCTGTCAAGATCATATATATCAGAATGTATAGTTTTGATCTGGACGTAATTATTGGCTTGCTACGATGCTTTCGATCTCTGGAGAATTTATACATAGAGGTGATGATTTCATGCACATTGAAAGCCCGTATATATTTTACTAGAATTAACTGTTCAGCTGTCGTTCTTTTGACATACTCTTTTTTCAAACCTTAACTGTTTTCAATCTTCATGTCTACTTAGGAAGAACCACATGGAGAAAAACATATAACCAATCATTGGCGTAATAAGCACAAGGATTTTCTCAGTTCTCATGACATTTGTTTGAGGACAATAATGATGGGACGATATGCATCCAGCCAGGCAAACAGAAGCTTTGTCACATTCTTCCTGTTGAACGCGAGGTTACTATTGTCCATGAGGCTTAATTTTTACAGCAAGAGATTTCTCACGGACGAACATGTTGAACAGCAAAAAAAGAAGTTTCGGGTGGACAAATGGGCTTCTAAACGTGCTCGGCTTATATTTACAATAAGTTGTAGACATCCTGAAATAAATTTTTTTGCACAGGATGTTGATTTTATGGATCAGACCGATCTATTTGTTTGTGACTGCAAAAAAGAGTGGTTGGGTTAGATGTTACTATCATGTTCAATCTGGGTTTTGTCTAAAAATTTGATGAACAATTAATCCTTGGGCTTTTTGTACCATTTGTATGCTTGACTAGCATGTTGTTGCCCTCGTACTCCCCTCCACCTGCCACTACACTGCCGCATCTTCCATGGCTGCTGTTCGTTCCCGTCCAAGGCCTTGCCATCGTTCTCCGCCTTGGTTAGCTCGTTGTGCCCGCCGTCGTCTGGCATTGTCAACATAGTCAACAACCAAGAGGAATCAGGAGATGATTGTACGTGGAGAGGCTGACAGTAGGGACCCACCAGGGTCATTGCATTTCGCAAGCAGGTGCCTCGTTATTACAAGCCAAAAAAATACTTCCTCCTAATTGTTTGACAACTAGGTTCCACGCCATTGTCAATGTTGTCAATAAACGAGAAAATTACACAACGAGCATATAACACCAGGGACCCAGCAGCTCGCCCAGTTGTTTTTCAGTTTCAGAGACAGAGCTCAACTGCGTGTTGTGCGGGGGCTGTGGCCCGTCTAGCCCACGCTTACGCTTTTATTAAGCACATGACGAGCCCAGTTGATATATTTTTTCTTTCTGAAATTGGCTAGCCCAGTTCTTTTTTTTGGAGAATACCAAAACCGAGGCCTACTTGCTTTTCTCAGCCCTGCTGGGCTGCAAATCTTTCAAGGCGAGGAGGGATAAGAAATGGGCTTCCCTAGAAAACGGGCTATAAGTTGTAAGAAATGGGCTATAAATGTTTAAACCAAAGCCAACGGGCAATTGCATTAAAATATCATTTTTTCAGGATTTCCCTACTCTCTACTCTTATAAAAACCAAAGCCAACTGGCAATTACATTAAAATATCCTCTTTTCTCCCACAAGATAAACTACTCATACAGATGCATCTTCATGCTCCGTGCAACGAACGGGCCTCTTGCTAGTTAAGATTCTAAATTTCATTCATTTTTTTTGCGGAGAATTGTTTTTGAATTTTATTTTGATATAATTTTTTGAAAACTATTTTTAACGTGACTCGAAATTTCGTGATTAAAAGAGTTCGGACCCCACCGAAATATGCAAAATTTCGTTGAATTTTTTAGCAGTGCCCAGAATATATGGTCTGTAATGATAATAAAAAGAATATGGGCTTCAAATATCCTTAAGAATTAGCAAATGGGCTGTAAATTACTGAAAATAATGGCTAATGGGCTGTATGCTGTTTTCCACATATTTGGAGGCTGACTTCTGGGCCTACTAGGTTGACGATGACGCTGTCCTAATTTTTTTTCACGCGTACGCAAGGCTTTGTCAACTTAGTCAACACACAGTACTGACTGTTGGATGTCCATCCAACGGCCACCATGCTTCTTCAATCTCTGATCTTCTTGCTCCAGCCGCCCAAACCAGCGCCGACGGGACTGCCTGCTCCCTCCTCCCGTGGCTGGCTATGCTGCCGCCAGGCCATCCCTCTAACCACCCACACATCCTATTATTTTCCGGCGACGTTAGCCTCACCCCGCAGCCGACCAGTCAGCGCTCGTTCTCCCCTCAGCGTGGGCATCCGCTGCGGTGGCTTCGCCGGCTCCGGGTGGTTCTCTTCCTGGGCCTCACCCTCGTCCATGGCGTTTCTGCTCTCAGCGCGGCGAGGTCAATATGGTCAACAAACAACAGCCATCGGAAGAGGCTGATAGTAGGGGCCCACACAGGAAAATGCCTCCTTATTACGTGCAAAATAATGATTCCTCCACCTGATAGCTGGGACCCACCAGACGGGTCTCTGTATTTCGCGAAAAAAACGTCCCCCCCACTGTCAGCTCAAACCCAACGGAAATGCCTCTGTATTACGCACAAAAAATGAATACTCCCCCTTGCTAGCTGGGACTCACCTTGGAGGGAGGCTGACTTGTGGGCCTACCAAGTTTACGGGGACGGAGGGCTTTGTCAACTTAGTCAATATGAACAACTCTAGCTCTAGTGACCGTATGATGTCCATCCAACGGCCGTAGTGCTTCTTCAACCTCTGGTCTTCGTGCTCCAGCCGCCCAAAGCAGCGCCGGTTGTGCCGCGTGCTCCTGCCTCCCGTGGCCGGCTGTGATGCCGCGGAGGCCTCACCGCCCCCTACTACTCCCACCGCTGGCCAGGTCATCCCTCTACTCACCCACACCCCATGTTATTCTGCGGCGACGGCAGCCTCACCCTCGTACTCCTCTTCGCGTGGGCATCCACTGCTGCATCTTCCCCGGCTCCGCGTCGTCCCCTTCCTAGGCCTCGCCGTCGTCCACCGTCGTGGTGCTCTCGGCGCGGCGTGGTCAATGTGGTCAACGACCGACTTCCATCGGAAGAGTACTATGCGTGGAGAGGCTGACAGCTGGGTCCATGGCGGCCGCAAGGAAGTGCCTCCTTATTACGCGCAAAATAATTATTCCTCCACCTGACAGCAGGGACCCACCGGACGGGCCACCAGTATTTCGCGAAAAAAATGTTTCCCCCCTGACTGCTGGGACCCACCAGCTACATCTTCGCACGCAAGGAAGTGCGTCTGAAAAAAAAACGATTCGCCCCCCTGACTGCTGGGACGCACCAGCTACATGTTCGCACATACCTCTCTGTTGCCTAGCTTAAGTCACCTAAGGATTATCAGGGGTTCTAGCCACAATCAACAAATAATAGAGGTGAAGCCTATAACTGATTTATGAGACTGATCCAAATCACACAGTGTGAGCGCACACTGTTTTTTCTCTGTTATTCAGAGCAGCGAGTCAGGCAGTTATTTGTGAACGCAGTAATTAGGCAGAGATTTTCCAAAACAACATCATCACAATAAAAGGAAAAATGAATGCAAAAATGACAAAAAGAAAAACTTACCTACATCCTTATATTTATGAGAAGCGGACAAGATGAGTCCTTCTTAACTAACTAACTTTCTAGAGGTTAAAGTAAGTAGCGACAACAAAGGTAAAATGGATCTACACTTGGATCGCTTCTCTATTACATCGGCCATAAAACTATTCCATAAAAATAAATGTTGTGATTACATGACTCCTAGAATGATAGTGGAAACTTGAGCTATGTGAAATATATTTTCTTTTGTATGCTTCTCTTAAAACAGGAATTGAAACAAACAAGACAACATATCACAAATATGCTCACTTTCCCATGATTGAGCACAAAAAACTAACAGCTACTAAATCGTGTAAACAAGAATGACCAATTACAACTGTGAACAATTAAGTATTAGACAATCCGTGTGAAAACTTTGAAGTGAAAGACATAACATAACTAGGATGCAGTAGAAAGTATACCACTTCATATTGTCGCCGAAGACAGCGACGGCGGGAAGTGGGCATATATGCGCTTCCTGGACAAGGAATTCCCAAAAGGCTTCAGACAGACCCTCTCAAGCTGCAACTTCTTGACGTCCACCGAGATATACTCCAAGTCTGGCATCTCCATAGACAAGCCGACAAACCGAGGGGCCTCAGAACATATCAGGAGCACATACCTCTCTGTTGCGGCTTTGAAATTGAGTGAAATAACATAATTTTTTTAAAGATAGGCAAAAGATTTGTCTCATCCATTGATTAAAGCAGAAGAGAGTTGCCCGGTTAATTTACAAAAACTAGGCTAAAACCATCACAAACTGCCGAGCGGCACACACATGATACCCCACACACACCTCAACACAGAAGATCTCATTAAGATAACACTATGGTGTCATCATCATCACTTCTTCCCAACTGACGTCATCGCCCTCCTTAATCTTCAAGCAAGAGACTCCAAGCCGAAGACGAACGTTGACCCAACCCTCACCGTACAGGATGGGAATACAAGAAGACCCGCGCCAGCTTCAGCCACCGGCACGGAGGGCAAAATAGCTCCAACTCTGATGGAGAATTCCGAAGGAGAAATATGCAAGGTTGACACCACGGAGAACCACCGCCACCTGTCATCATCACCACAGGGGCCCCATGCCCGCAGCTCCGACTTCATCACAGCAAAACAATCGAGGTAATATAATCCCATGGATACGCCGGAAAAAAGCCGACTACCACACCCATTGCCACGCATCCGACTTCGGTCGCATCCACCATCGTTGCCACAGAAGCCATGACAGCAACACCAAAGCCTTCCACTGGTCCCACTAGCGGATGCTCAACTCCAAGGACGAAGCCCTCAAGAGGGGAAACTACGCCAAGGCACTGCCATCGTCCGATCACACAGGATCAAGGGTTTCCCCCGGAACCGGATCCACGCAGGAGGGGTATGATAGCAGTGCAGTAGTGATGCCTCCAAGAAGGTGTACAATGCTCGCAGCCGCCACCATCGCTGGTCACAGGCCCACGACCGAGACAGGGTCTTCACCCAAGCTTCCACACCCAAAGCCGTACCTCAATCCGCATAGGGGCCAGCAAGACCACAAACCATCACCTCACATGAGCAAGCCTCGCGACAAAGAAGCCCAGATAAGCCACCGTAGCCAGTCGCACCCTGCAGAGACCATCGGCGAGCCGCCGGCCAGATCAGTTCATGGCTGATAGAACCAGCGCCACCGGTCGTAGGGGAGGTGGCGGCGCTGCTAGGTCTCTCCTAGGACGCACGTGGGAGTGACACCGGAGTGGACTGTGATCTCTCAATGTAACTTTTGCATGAAATAACATTTGAAAGCACACAAATGGAATCAATATTTGAAAGCAATGAAATTGAGTGTAAAAGATTGATTGAAATATGTGAATATTTATCAATTATACTACCTTCGTTCCAAAATATATGACGTTTTGGTACGCTAAACCAGTTTAGCCTACCAAAACGTCATATATTTTGAACCGGATGTAGTAGTTTGATTTTAGATTATTGTATTCAAAAGAGTTTATGAATTATGATTTGGTGTATTTTCTTTAATGTGATGAAATGTAAAGTACAAAATTCACACATATTTCAATGTTTTTGGTTAAATTTAAATCATTTTCATAAATTATTTAACACATATTCAATCATTTCACTCAATTTCTGAAAAAAAA
>NC_057813.1:705758923-705781972 GCF_018294505.1 Triticum aestivum
TGCCTAGCTTAAGTCACCTAAGGATTATCAGGGGTTCTAGCCACAATCAACAAATAATAGAGGTGAAGCCTATAACTGATTTATGAGACTGATCCAAATCACACAGTGTGAGCGCACACTGTTTTTTCTCTGTTATTCAGAGCAGCGAGTCAGGCAGTTATTTGTGAACGCAGTAATTAGGCAGAGATTTTCCAAAACAACATCATCACAATAAAAGGAAAAATGAATGCAAAAATGACAAAAAGAAAAACTTACCTACATCCTTATATTTATGAGAAGCGGACAAGATGAGTCCTTCTTAACTAACTAACTTTCTAGAGGTTAAAGTAAGTAGCGACAACAAAGGTAAAATGGATCTACACTTGGATCGCTTCTCTATTACATCGGCCATAAAACTATTCCATAAAAATAAATGTTGTGATTACATGACTCCTAGAATGATAGTGGAAACTTGAGCTATGTGAAATATATTTTCTTTTGTATGCTTCTCTTAAAACAGGAATTGAAACAAACAAGACAACATATCACAAATATGCTCACTTTCCCATGATTGAGCACAAAAAACTAACAGCTACTAAATCGTGTAAACAAGAATGACCAATTACAACTGTGAACAATTAAGTATTAGACAATCCGTGTGAAAACTTTGAAGTGAAAGACATAACATAACTAGGATGCAGTAGAAAGTATACCACTTCATATTGTCGCCGAAGACAGCGACGGCGGGAAGTGGGCATATATGCGCTTCCTGGACAAGGAATTCCCAAAAGGCTTCAGACAGACCCTCTCAAGCTGCAACTTCTTGACGTCCACCGAGATATACTCCAAGTCTGGCATCTCCATAGACAAGCCGACAAACCGAGGGGCCTCAGAACATATCAGGAGCACATACCTCTCTGTTGCGGCTTAGATGTTACTATCATGTTCAATCTGGGTTTTGCCTAAAAATTTGATGAACAATTAATCCTTGGGCTTTTTGTAACATTTGTATGCTTGACTAGCATGTTGTTGCCCTCGTACTCCCCTCCACCTGCCACTACACTGCCGCATCTTCCATGGCTGCTGTTCGTTCCCGTCCAAGGCCTTGCCATCGTTCTCCGCCTTGGTTAGCTCGTTGTGCCCGCTGTCGTCTGGCATTGTCAACATAGTCAACAACCAAGAGGAATCAGGAGATGATTGTACGTGGAGAGGCTGACAGTAGGGACCCACCAGGGTCATTGCATTTCGCAAGCAGGTGCCTCGTTATTACAAGCCAAAAAAATACTTCCTCCTAATTGTTTGACAACTAGGTTCCACGCCATTGTCAATGTTGTCAATAAACGAGAAAATTACACAACGAGCGTATAACACCAGGGACCCAGCAGCTCGCCCAGTTGTTTTTCAGTTTCAGAGACAGAGCTCAACTGCGTGTTGTGCGGGGGCTGTGGCCCGTCTAGCCCACGCTTACGCTTTTATTAAGCACATGACGAGCCCAGTTGATATATTTTTTCTTTCTGAAATTGGCTAGCCCAGTTCTTTTTTTTTGGAGAATACCAAAACCGAGGCCTACTTGCTTTTCTCAGCCCTGCTGGGCTGCAAATCTTTCAAGGCGAGGAGGGATAAGAAATGAGCTTCCCTAGAAAACGGGCTATAAGTTGTAAGAAATGGGCTATAAATGTTTAAACCAAAGCCAACGGGCAATTGCATTAAAATATCATTTTTTTCAGGATTTCCCTACTCTCTACTCTTATAAAAACCAAAGCCAACTGGCAATTACATTAAAATATCCTCTTTTCTCCCACAAGATAAACTACTCATACAGATGCATCTTCATGCTCCGTGCAACGAACGGGCCTCTTGCTAGTTAAGATTCTAAATTTCATTCATTTTTTTTGCGGAGAATTGTTTTTGAATTTTATTTTGATATAATTTTTTGAAAACTATTTTTAACGTGACTCGAAATTTCGTGATTAAAAGAGTTCGGACCCCACCGAAATATGCAAAATTTCGTTGAATTTTTTAGCAGTGCCCAGAATATATGGTCTGTAATGATAATAAAAAGAATATGGGCTTCAAATATCCTTAAGAATTAGCAAATGGGCTGTAAATTACTGAAAATAATGGCTAATGGGCTGTATGCTGTTTTCCACATATTTGGAGGCTGACTTCTTGGCCTACTAGGTTGACGATGACGTTGTCCTAATTTTTTTTCACGCGTACGCAAGGCTTTGTCAACTTAGTCAACACACAGTACTGACTGTTGGATGTCCATCCAACGGCCACCATGCTTCTTCAATCTCTGATCTTCTTGCTCCAGCCGCCCAAACCAGCGCCGACGGGACTGCCTGCTCCCTCCTCCCGTGGCTGGCTATGCTGCCGCCAGGCCATCCCTCTAACCACCCACACATCCTATTATTTTCCGGCGACGTTAGCCTCACCCCGCAGCCGACCAGTCAGCGCTCGTTCTCCCCTCAGCGTGGGCATCCGCTGCGGTGGCTTCGCCGGCTCCGGGTGGTTCTCTTCCTGGGCCTCACCCTCGTCCATGGCGTTTCTGCTCTCAGCGCGGCGAGGTCAATATGGTCAACAAACAACAGCCATCGGAAGAGGCTGATAGTAGGGGCCCACACAGGAAAATGCCTCCTTATTACGTGCAAAATAATGATTCCTCCACCTGATAGCTGGGACCCACCAGACGGGTCTCTGTATTTCGCGAAAAAAACGTCCCCCCCACTGTCAGCTCAAACCCACCGGAAATGCCTCTGTATTACGCACAAAAAATGAATACTCCCCCTTGCTAGCTGGGACTCACCTTGGAGGGAGGCTGACTTGTGGGCCTACCAAGTTTACGGGGACGGAGGGCTTTGTCAACTTAGTCAATATGAACAACTCTAGCTCTAGTGACCATATGATGTCCATCCAACGGCCGTAGTGCTTCTTCAACCTCTGGTCTTCGTGCTCCAGCCGCCCAAAGCAGCGCCGGTTGTGCCGCGTGCTCCTGCCTCCCGTGGCCGGCTGTGATGCCGCGGAGGCCTCACCGCCCCCTACTACTCCCACCGCTGGCCAGGTCATCCCTCTACTCACCCACACCCCATGTTATTCTGCGGCGACGGCAGCCTCACCCTCGTACTCCTCTTCGCGTGGGCATCCACTGCTGCATCTTCCCCGGCTCCGCGTCGTCCCCTTCCTAGGCCTCGCCGTCGTCCACCGTCGTGGTGCTCTCGGCGCGGCGTGGTCAATGTGGTCAACGACCGACTTCCATCGGAAGAGTACTATGCGTGGAGAGGCTGACAGCTGGGTCCATGGCGGCCGCAAGGAAGTGCCTCCTTATTACGCGCAAAATAATTATTCCTCCACCTGACAGCAGGGACCCACCGGACGGGCCACCAGTATTTCGCGAAAAAAATGTTTCCCCCCTGACTGCTGGGACCCACCAGCTACATCTTCGCACGCAAGGAAGTGCGTCTGAAAAAAAAAACGATTCGCCCCCCTGACTGCTGGGACGCACCAGCTACATGTTCGCAGGCAAGGAAGTGCCTGACAGTCGGGACCCACCTGGTCGAAGCGTACGTTGCGTTGTCATTCTAGTCGCGAACGTGTACGTACATATGTACTGGTGGATGTAGAGGCGCGCACGTGTCGTAGTAGAGGCGCGCACGTAGCATGTACACATACGTACATCGACCAGGGTGCAAGAAAGAAAATACGGCCACGTACGTACATACGGGCGGGGTCTCGAACGCTTACTCGCGTATATGTACGACGAGGGCTCGTGTACATGGCTGGGTCGGAACGGAGAAACAGCGTCATCGTCGTGTTCATGGGGAAGCAACGGAATGCGTCGTGTTCATGGGGAGGCAATGGAATTCATCGGGAGGCAACGGAACGCGTGGGAGCCAACCGGCTGGGTCGGAACGGAATGTGTGGTCGTGTTCATCGGGAGGGCTTGGACGGAACAAGCAATGGAAACGAGGCCTGGCGTACCGCACAACGGAGGAAACGGCCTTGTGTTCGACGGGCCACATTCTAAACGGGGTCCTGTTGATCGGGAGGGGTCTTGCGTATCGCAAAATGGAGGAAACGAACCTCCTACGGTCGAAACAGGGGTCCCGTTGATGGGAGGGGTGTGGCGTACGGCAAAACGGACAAAACGGACCTCCTACGGTTGAAACAGGGGTCTTGTTGATCGGGAAGGGTGTGGCGTACCGCAAAACGGATGAAACGGACCTCCTACGATCGAAACGGGGGTCCTGTTGATCGGGAGGGGTGTGGCGTACCACAAAACGGGACTCCACGGGATACTGTTCATCTTCACCGTCGACCTCCTCCAGCCTCCACGGGCTACCGTCGACCTCCTCCAGCCTCCACGTGCTCCTGTTCATCCAGCCTCCACCGCGCGCTACTCCATCGGCTACTGTTAAACTACCCTTCCACGGGAACCCCTCCAACATCTACTGTTCATCCAGGCCTCCACACCACGGGGTCCTGTTCAACCACCCTTCCACGGCCACCCCTCCACCGTCTACTGTTCATCCAGCCAGCCACACGACGGGGTCCTGTTCATCCAGAGGCAACGCCACCGCTCACTGTTCATCCAACCCCCCTCCCCCCGGCCCCCCGCAACGCTCACTTTTCATCCAATCGGTCGGCTTCAGTTAGCAGCAGTAACAAAGGAATCGCTCGATCGGGTTCAGTTAACATCCATCGATCGATCGCTCGGGTTCAGTAACGCGTAGCCTCCAGTGCAATCGCTCGGGTTCAGTTAGAGCCCAACGCCTCGCTCGGGTTCAGTTAGAGCCAACTCCTCGCACACACGCGCGTACGTGTACGAGAGAAACACGCATCGCTCGGCCCCCGACCTCCCACCGTAACCGGCAACTCCCTGAAATTCCCCCCCCCCTCGCTTCTACCACGGTTTTTTCCGTCATGGACGGCCCAAATAATGTCATGCAGCTGCGTCTCCGGCCCGCCCAGGACAAAAGGCCCATTTTGTGTCATGATTTTTTGCATAGAAGTAGGAGCCCACCACATCTATGATGATACCGGGTTTTGTCACAATTATCGTCATAGAAGTGTCATATGTATGACAGAAAAAAAAATCGTTCGGCCCAAAATGTCACGGATGTGTCTTTTTTTTGTAGTGCACCCTGTCCACGAGGGTGGGGGCGCGCCCACCCCCCTGGCCGCGCCCCCTGTCTCGGTGGGCCCCTGAGGCTCCACCGACCTCAACTCCAACTCCATATATTCCGTCTCGCGGAGAAAAAAATCAGAGAAAAAACTTCATCACGTTTTACGATACGGAGCCGCCGCCACGCCCTAATCTCTCTCGGGAGGGCTGATCTGGAGTCCGTTCGGGGCTCCGGAGAGGGGGATTCGTCATCGTCGTCATCATCAACCATCCTCCATCACCAATTCCATGATGCTCACCGCCGTGAGTGATCAATTCCATCGTAGGCTTGCTGGACGGTGATGGGTTGGATGAGATTTATCATGTAATCAAGTTAGTTTTGTTAGGGTTTGATCCCTAGTATCCACTATGTTTTGAGATTGATGTTGCTATGACTTTGCTATGCTTAATGCTTGACACTTGGGCCCGAGTGTCATGATTTCAGATCTGAACCTATTATGTTTTCATGAATATATGTGTGTTCTTGATCCTATCTTACAAGTTTATAGTCACCTATTATGTGTTATGACCCGACAACCCCGAAGTGACAATAATCGGGATATTTCTCGGTGATGACCGTAGTTTAAGGAGTTCATGTATTCACTATGTGCTAATGCTTTGTTCCGGTTCTCTATTAAAAGGAGGCATTAATATCCCTTAGTTTCCACTAGGACCCCGCTGCCACGGGATGGTAGGACAAAAGATGTCATGCAAGTTCTTTTTCATAAGCACGTATGATTATATACGGAATACATGCCTACACTACATTGATGAATTGGAGCTAGTTCTGTGTCACCCTATGTTATAGCTATCACATGAGGAATCGCATCCGACATAATTATCCATCACTGATCCAATGCCTACGAGCTTTTCACATCTTGTGTTTCACTTATTTATTTTTTCGTTGCTATTATTACAATCACTACAAAACCCAAAAATATTACTTTTGCTACCGCTACCTTTATTATCATACTAATTTGCTACTAAATACTTTGCTGCAGATACTTAGTTATCCAGGTGTGGTTGAATTGACAACTCAACTGCTAATACTCAAGAATATTCTTTGTATCCCCTTGTGTCGAATCAATAAATTTAGGTTGAATACTTTACCCTCGAAAGTTGTTGCGATCACCTACACTTGTGGGTTATCACGCACCTCCAGCTCTGGTCGAGAACCCCTCAGATCCCGATGATCCGGACAGCCCCATGCTGAAACTATGGGCTGCAGCCTGGAGGACACAGACGCCGGGCTGGCTGAACCGGATGCCATGGCGAAACCCGTGCTCCTTAGCTAAGGTTTGAGTTGGGGATGAGTTGTGTAATATCTGGTATGGTCTTCCTCCAGACTATATCTTGGATGTAATATCGGATGACATTCCGAGCTTTGGTTCTTAAATAAAGCGATGGTAACACCCCTCAAAGAAAAAAACTTTCATGACCGTGCTGGAGATTGTTTATGGGAAGCGACATCTCAGTTCAAACGTTTTTTGTAGGGCAGAAATAAATTCAACCTTGCTTTTCTGGTAGCTCGAAAGCACTGCATAATTTGCAAAATCGGGCAGTTTGATTCAAGGATATTAAAGCAACTTTTATTCAGCGTTTAAAGTACTAGTTATAGCTTTTTTTAGGGGTGCTAGTAATAGCTTTTTTTTAGGGATAGCGCACGCACACACACTACACAATCGCTTGCATAGTGAACCAGCCCATGTGGCGTCTTATTTTTGCCGGTATTGGGAAATTTTTAAAATGCTCCCTGGTTTTTGTACAATGGATTTTGTTCTGTTTTCCTTTTTATTCTTCTCTTAATTCATGCACTTTCCTGACATACATGAACTTTTTTTCAAACCCTATTCTTTTTTTCAAATTGATGAACTTTTTAAAATCAGCAAGCCTTTTCAAATCCATGAGTTTTCTAAAAATCCTTGAAGCTTTTTTCAAACCCATGAATTTCTTTTCAAATCCATGACCATTTTTGAAATTCATGGATCTTTTTTCGAACTCATTTTTTTTCATATTCATGATTTTTTTAAATCCATGAACGTTTTTAAAATTCATGAAGTTTTCTCAAATTTGCGAAACCATTATTTTTTTCAATGGCATGAACTTTTTTCAAATACATGAACTTGTAAAAATTCTTGAACTTTTCTTAAATTCAAGAAACTGTGAACTTTTTTTTTGAATGGCATGAACTTTTCTAAAATACATTAATAACTTTCCGTGCACACAAATTCTTTTCAAATCCATGATTTTTTTTCTCTGAAAATCAGCATTCAACTGCCAAACGATCAAAGGTCAGTATGAACGGTCAATTAATTAGAGGTTAACCTGGAGCGGGTGAACTCATTAGCAAACAAAGCCGTCCTAACAGGTGAGTTGGTTCGCCTTTGTTGGGTCATCCTAGGCGTGCAAGGCGCATGAGCGTTGGTTCCCCAAACGAGGCCTAAGGCGCTTACAACGAGGCCTACCCGGCGGCATGCAATTTATTTGGGCGGCCCACTCGCTCCCTCCTCTCACAGGATTTGGAAGGTTCTAACACATTCCCTCAGCATTTTCTATATTTCTACTCTTTCTTTTGAATTTGTTTTGTTTTGTTCTTTATTTACTTTTTTTTTCTTTCCTTCTCTTTTCCCATTTAAGAAACCATGAACATTTTTTCAACTTTGCAATTTTTAATCATGCTCACTTTCAAAATCTGCATATATTACTAAATTTTTGAAAACATTTGTCTAAACCTTTTGAATTTACAATTATATTTTGAATGTGGAACATATTTTCAAATTCATGATTTTCTCTAAAATTGTCAAAAACAATTGAATTCATGAATTTCATTTGATATCGACGTTATTTTTCTAATTCATTAACATTTTTTCATAGTTATCTTCATTTTTTCCCGCTCTAAGTGCTTGCGGTATTTTCGCCCATGAAGGGGGGTCACAGTCCGGAGCTATGTATTGGGTGTTTAAACCCCACACCACACTTTCAGACATGTATAGGACCTAATGCAAGTTTTGGTGGCAGCGCTACCCTCCGAAGACCCCCGAGCGGCATAACCCTGCCAGTTTGACTGGGAAGTCTATTGTAGCAAAGTATCAAAATTATAACTAACTATTTCATACTAAACATATTAGTTTGAAATCCTTGAAACTTCAAATAGATATTATATTTGCCTTATTTCATCAAGGAACGAAAATATACAAACAAGTCAAAACAAGAGGGTGTTTTCTGCAAAATTTTAAGTCCATATGATTTTAGTTTGTTCAAATTTGAAAACATAGTATACCAACAAAGTCCCTTTCAAGATTCTGATCCAAAACCATATAAAGTTTGTCAAAATCAAGGCAAGTATGAATTACTTATGATTTTTACAAAGTACAAGGACCTATATGCAAAAGTATATGAGGTTTCATTTTTAACATATTAAAAACAAAAACAAAGTGGATATTCATAATCTATGAAAAATTCTACCCCAAATTGATATATAATTTGTATATGTTCAAGTCTAGATAAGTCATATTTAAATTTATCAAATTCAAACTTAAAAAGACAGAAAATGATTTAAATAGAAAAAGAAAAAGAAAAAAGGAATGCCGACGGCCGCCATTGTCGTAGGTCAAGATTTTCCCACGGCTTTTCGTTGGCCATCGGCATATCCGGAGATATGAAGACGGCCCCGACAAAAAGCCGCGGCATAGTACCTTATTCCAGTAGGGATTCCCTTTACGTTTACAACATAATATAATCCCGACTATGTTTACGTTAACAGTGCCTAACGAAAGATACAAGTGTGCATCCATGCAATTGGTAGGACTCACTTATTAGAGTCTATATGTCAATTGGCATAGGAAATTAACAAAGGCATTGAAAACGGAGTGCGTAAGTGAAATAACTAAGCAAATGGACCATACTATTGATAATTTCAGTCCACAATGGTGCGGCTAAGGAGGCCATCCAGCAGTGTTGAGAAGGGCTCTGATAGAAGCGGTTTCTCTGGAACTGGAATGGAGTTGAACGTCCCACCAGGAGAATTTGCCGAAATGGCTTGGAGACCCTAGCATATTCACGAGACATAGACATATGTTGAGTTAACTGATAAACAATAATTCTGATTAGAGTAGCTCTTACTTGATACATACATGGTTATATGTGTCCCCGCCGAGAGTAAACGTGTGGACAGGCACTTCGGAAACGTAGTTGTCGGTTCCATCAAAGAAGTCTCCCTTATTTATCAATCCATCGGAAAACAAGAAGATGATACCATTGTGGTGCCCACGGTTTTTGATCATATTATGCGCCTCGGCGAGGCCCGATGCCATGTTTTTCGTGCAGGTTCTCGTGCGCTCATTGAACACTGTGTAGGGAGCATCCTTTTTCTCCTTCGAGTAAACTAATTTCATGTCCAACGTGTATGTGTATGTCTTAGGGGTTGACATGACGTATATATAACCAAGGCAACTGTCAACAAAACGGGTGAGCTTCTCTTGCAACAACCAAAAGACCCCATGAGCCACCGTGTACCGTGTTTGGGCTGTTGAATTAGTGCGATCAAAGGCAAACACAATCACCACGTCTAGTGGACCCCTTCCTGGAAATTAGTATGGACAATTGGTCATTCACACATCTTACTATGGTTGATCTTGATGTTCAGTCGTGAAATTGAATCAGAATGGATGCCCGTATCTAATATACCTGAAAAGGTACTAGGAGGCTTCCCATCATCCTTCGAGGCGTCGCCAAGGAGTTTATCCAATAGCCTCGAGAAGGCTGTTGACACATTTGGCCTTTCTGGAATTGAGGTGCTGTGAAACTTCCCGCCCGGAGAATTTGCTGCGATGGAGTGGAGGATCTAGCATATGTACATTGCACTGGAATAAATTAAACTTATTCATAAGCTCATCATAGTTTAGACCATATCAACTTTGATTCAACACATACATGGTTATATGCGTTCCCGCCAAGAGTAAATGTGTGGACAGGTACTTGGGAGATGAAGTTCTCGTTCCCATGAAAGAAGTATTCATTGTTTACCAATCCATCAGAGAAGAACAATATGATGCTGTTGTGGTGCCCGCGGTTGCTGATTATGTTATGCGCCTCTTCGAGGCCTGATGCCATGGTTTTCCTTTTGGTGCTCCTGCGGTCGTAGTCTGTGTAGCCACTTGCCTTTGTGTCGGCTGATTCAACTAACTTCATGCCTGATATGCACTCGTTAGGGGTCAACATGACGTAACCAAGACAGCTGTCAACGAAGTGGGTGAGCTTCTCTTGCACCAACCAAAAAACCCAATCGTTCATCGTGTACCAGGCTGGGGTATGCAGATAGCAGTCAAAGGCATACACAATCACCACGTCCAATGGCCCCCTTCCTGCAAACCGATATGGCCAATCCATTCAAACATACCCAAAAAAAAATTGTAGCATGCATGTTCTTGACGATCAGAGTTTATTGGATGTCCGTGTATACCTGAAGTGGAACTAGAAAGCTTGTCTGGAACATGGAGGGAGCCGAGCTTCCCGCGTGACGAACTGATTGTTAAGGCACGGGGACCCTGACATATACACAAGAATATACAAGACGTAGGCAAAAATTAATTAAGAAGTGGTCAAAGATTTGGACTAGGTCAAGCAAATGCTGTTTCTAGATATTGTCATCAATCGACCTCGGCCAAAATCGGAGTTTCCGTAGCATTCAAGTCCGCAACAATCTCCTTAATCGTGGGCCTATTCCTTCTGTCATGACGGATACATCGTATTGCAATCTTGGTGCATTCCTCTACTTGATCTAAATGTGCTGTACCATCTCTCTGTCCCCAATATGTACGTACCTGTAAAATCAATAGGCAAAAGGTTTATCAGCGACGCCATCAGATGGATAATTATCGGTCTATATGATGGTCATAACATTGGATATCTGTAAGCATTAAATAAAACATGCATGCTGGTGACATAGACATATAATTTGTTCGTACATTTTCAACAAATCTTGTGGCCTCCAGCTCGTGATAAAGTTCAAAACCAACCGATCCCCTAATTACATCTATGATTGTAACACCTAAACCGTAGGTATCAGTCTTCTCTGATATCTCACTCCCACGTCTTAATTCAGGTGGCATGTACTTCCTGCATGATACCAAAAAATATTAATGCATGTCACCATCTGTTTAGTTACATGAGAATGAAAATCATCCAAAAATTAATGAAGCATCCGACTACTCACGTTGTTCCTGAAACTAACTTAACTCTGGTATTGCTGCGGCTTGAAGTGTAAATCCTTGACAATCCGAAATCTGCAATCTTCGGTTCCATATAATCGTCAAGTAATATATTGCCAGGCTTTAGATCCAGGTGGAGGATCCGATGTTCCAACCCATTGTGAAGATACCATAAGCCTTCACAAGTCCCCTTTATTATTTGATAATGTGTGCGCCAGTCATCTCCCAGAGAATTTTCTGCAAAGATGAATATTAATTACTCAAACATGAAACTACAGAATCTATCTTTTTTTATGTAAACACAGAAAAGAAGAGGACTGAACTGAAGTTTACCAGAGAGATGCTTGTCGAGGCTTCCACGCCGCATATATTCAAAGCATAGCACTTTGTATATGTGTTTACCAAAAACAGGAGGGCCAACCTTTTGCTCAACGTATTTCTTGATTTCTTCATTGCAATACCCGACCAGCCGTACAATGTTTCGATGTTTGACTTCCATGTGGTTATAGAGTTCCTTCATAAATTGTTGGTCGTCAATTCCTTTGGTCGGATCAAGCAACTTCACTGCTATCTCTTCCCCGTTGTAGTCTGCCTGCTTGAAAAAACTAATTACCAACATGGTGTTGATGATGATAAAACAGAAGACCAAGCCGATCATTAATACCTTGTAAACGTCTCCATAGCCACCACATCCAATTTTCTTGGCGTCTGAAAAATCGTTGGTAATTCTTCTCAAGTCCGATGATTCAATCCGGAGTTCCTCTATCTGCATAGCCATGCTTCTACGATCGTGCATACAAACAACAGCAAAAATTGTTATACTGCGAATATATGTGTGCAGTTGTAAACTATCTAATGAGAAGCAGAAACATGCGAATATAGTATTCTAGTCTAGTAGAATATTCGCTGTGGATTCGTGGTTGGTTCGGCCAGGTCCGTGGAGTCCGGTGCGAGGTACTCCTTGAGCAAGCGGCATGGCGTACAAGGGAGAAAGGGTTAAAGTACGCACCGGTGATGTTGGCGGCGGAGCTGATGACCACAGGCGTAGGAGCACACGGTGGTGGTGCAGCTCAAGGTTCAAGGTTCAATTTCTGCCTCTGAGGTTCGTTGGCATGCAGCTGATAAAGAAGAATGGACAGTAGTTCCTGGTAAGGAAATGATCCGTTCTGCCGGTTGATCCTATCTTTCCGACCGACCCTTCCGTTGCCAACCACTCGTTCGCCCGTGGACAGCATGTTATATCTCTCTCTCTCACCCGTAGAATCAAAGCTATTCCCACTGTATCAGGCCGCCAACGGCCGCGGATAGTCTTTATCAAAGGAAAAAAACGTGCATATGTTCACACTGCTTGCTGCCGACATCCGTGCGGAGTCTTCTCCAAAGTAATTAAAAAAAACACATGTCTGGCCACTGCTTGCTGTCAACACCTGCGCACGGTTCGCTGAAAAAGAAAATAACACACTTGTTCCCACTGCTTCAGACTGCAAACACCCACGCACACGGTCTTCGCCAAAGGAAAAACACACACACATGTTGCCACTGCTTCAGAGTGCCGACAAACGCGCACGATCTTCATCAGAGAAAAAACAAAAACACTTGTTCCCACTGCTTCAGACTGCCAACTTGATAGCCAAAACACATCAACTTGATAGCCTAATTAGGATCTGCCTAATCGCTATCAAGGGAAACCGTGATCGTTAGGGGGGGGGGTCTCGCCCCCCCTCGTCCCCCCTTGGATTCGTCCCTATGGAGTACCATTTTCCCTTTCTCAACATCACCGTTGGGGTACTGCTGGATGCACAATAGCGAACTGATATATCCATGCAAGAACCGGCGAGAGGACTCAATTGGAGGTGGCCATTTTTCATGTTTGATCTCGTCCCGTACGTACCAAATCCTCCACATGATCATCAGTACGGCCATATGCATCGTCTCGTCCAGAGACTCGAGGAGAGTGAAGAGCCATTCTGGCCCTGAGTTGCAGATGGCTTCAACCCTCGGGATGTGCCAATCGAGCCCCATGGCATGCCATAGTTCCTTCACAAGGGGCACCTACACATCGCATGGAACCCGTCCTCTCGTTCCACAACACAAATGGGACATATGCGAGACGGTGATGTGTTTTGGCTATCAAGTGATGTGTTTTGGCTATCAAGTGATGTTCCACAACCCGTCCTCTCGTTCCACAACACAACGGTGATGTGTTTTGGCTATCAAGTACGTTCAGATTCTTCGCCAAAGGAAAAACACAAATACACACAACGGGAGCACAGTGCGCCACTTGATGTGTTGGCTAGCAAGTAGCAAACTGGACCTTGTCGCTTCTCCCGTATGCTAGAGCACCAGCTGCCTCTTCCACCCTTTCTCCTTTGCCCTCCATCCTCAGTCCTCCACCATAACGATGGTTGACCTCGTGGTGGAGATCTAGCTCGCACGTCTTATTTTTTTCTTTTTTCTTTTTTCTTTTTTTGCAGGGAAAAGGAGGTTCTCATTACTCAAGGAGGCTTCTCAACCATTGTCAAGTTTACAACGAAATCTAATCCCGAGTGCAACCATACGGCAATACAGGGGGTGGTATGGCCGGCAAGTTCATGGCTAATCTTATTCTGCGAACGACAACAAAGAGCAAATAAAATCTCCCTATCCTCAGATGAGGCCAGCTGCTTGATCTTCGTGACCAAAATGCGGATGCATTGAGCGACACTCTGATTTCGTTGTGAACAGCGATACCGCCTCTGCGCCATCGAGCTCGGCCATGATGGGCATCTCCGTCCGACGGAGGGCCAGCTCCAGCCCCTCCCTACACGCCACTAGCTCGGCGCCCAACGCATTATCGCATGTACGAATTTCACGACAAGCACTGAAAATAATTTCTCCATGAGTATCCCGAAGGATCATCCCACCTCCTGCCATACCTGTGGCCAGGATGAAGCTCCCGTCCGTATTTAGCTTCGTCCAGCCCGGGCCAGGGGCAACCCAGCTCAGCTCCTTGCTGGTCATAACGGTGGCTTTATAGGCTAGCTGGTTGGTATGACGGAGCCAGGAATTTTGTATAGGGGGGGTGAGTTCCACACTTACGCTCGCTTACGGACTAATGAGCACTTGTCAAGTGGAAAAACAGTTTAAAGTATGCAAAAAGCATAGGCCTAAAATCAGGCTTTCACTGATGTAAACACTAAAAAATACTACAAAATTATTGTTTTTCTACAAAAAAATAGTTTTCGAATTTGCTATATAGAAAATTTTAGTGCATGGTACTAGAACGAGTTGGTTCCGAATCTAGTTTTCGAGTCAATCAATCATTCATACAAACAACAAAAAACTGAGATTTGAAACTGAGGCTAACTGTCAGAGTGGACTTACCATATAGGCATATTATTGGATGTGTGGTATGTTGTCAGATCCGTGGTTTCTCTTGGTGGATGGTGCTTTCCCTAATCCTCTTTATGCTGGCAGATGATGATATGATCGATTGTAGATTGAAGCTTTAATGGTTGGATGCAAATGCCCATAGACAACTTTTTCTCATTGTTCTCTTCCTCTTCTTATCTACAGAAATAGAATTAGACAATCAAGCATTTCCTAATTAACTTCTAATGTTTGTAGATTTTTTAATGGCACAGCAGCGCAGATTTTAACAAAATAAAAATCAAGAGACAAGCAAGGAGTTAGGGTTAACCAGCACCTATGCAGCCATGCTAGACCTTAATCAGTCCCCTTCTGATCTTTTGCTTGATGCCTGGAGAAAATTCATCTTGGCGGCGGTAGGCGGAGACTCTAGCGGACGATGGGTAGGAAGGTCGCACGAAGCCATGATCTGCGGTCAAATATGTCCATCGAACTGCCAGGAAACAAAGGGGCTGCGTGTGCTTCTGCTGCCTGCTGGGCTTCGCGTTTGATATTGGGCTTTTTTCCTTCGCTAGTAGTCTGTAACTATTGTACATGGGCTGGGGCCTGGGGAGGAGTCCTGAGGAGCTTCACGATGCCGTCACACAGGGGGGGCGAATTGAGTCAAAATTGGTGCCTAATTAGGATCTGCCTAATCGCTATCAAGGGAAACCGTGATCGTTAGGGGGGGGGGGGGTCTCGCCTCCCCTCGTCCCCCCTTGGATTCGTCCCTATGGAGTACCATTTTCCCTTTCTCAACATCACCGTTGGGGTACTGCTGGATGCACAATAGCGAACTGATATATCCATGCAAGAACCGGCGAGAGGACTCAATTGGAGGTGGCCATTTTTCATGTTTGATCTCGTCCCGTACGTACCAAATCCTCCACATGATCATCAGTACGGCCATATGCATCGTCTCGTCCAGAGACTCGAGGAGAGTGAAGAGCCATTCTGGCCCTGAGTTGCAGATGGCTTCAACCCTCGGGATGTGCCAATCGAGCCCCATGGCATGCCATAGTTCCTTCACAAGGGGCACCTACACATCGCATGGAACCCGTCCTCTCGTTCCACAACACAAATGGGACATATGCGAGAAAGCTCTAGATGACAAGAGAATTTGTTTGGCGAAGGAGCAAGTGAGTTGGTCACAATCCGCCAAGCAAGCATGCGTACCTTCGGGGGAGCATGGCACCCCCACATAGTCTTCCAGATGGCGTGACGACCATCTGATGCCCTGGCCGTGGCGGTGGCTGATGGACGCTCGCGCTGGTCCATGGCAAACTGATAGGCAGAATGAACGGTGAAGATACCGTTCTTCTCTGGCGCCCGGGTGAGGACGTCGTCGGTGCTGCAGGGCATGGTGCGAATGCTGGAGATAGCATCGACTTTCGCTGGGAGAAAGTAGCGACGGAGGAGGTCCATACGCCAGGACCCATTCACATCGAGGGGTTCAACCACTCTCCTCAACCGACATGTACCCTGCTGTGATAGGTTGGCACGAGGGTTCCCTCGGCATCCAGCGATCACGCCAAATGCCAATGTTTTGACCATAACCAACACGCCATATGATGCCCTTCTTCAGAAGCTCGAGGCCATACTGTATAGCCTGCCGGGTCGAGGAGGCATTCCCCGAAAATATCGTATCCTTGAGGTGTCCATCTGGATAGTACCGAGCCTTTATTACCTATGCACATAGACTGTTAGGCTTAATTAATAGGCGCCATGCATGTCTAGCAAGGAGAGCCTGGTTCAAGATTTGGAAATCTTTGAACCCCAAACCTCCCTTTGTTTTGTGGGCTAGAATTTCTGGCCATGCCAACCGGTGTGTTTTCCTGTTGCCTTCCGCCGAGCCCCACCAGAAGTTCCGAACCATTCTGTTGAGATCATCGAAAATAGACATGGGTAGCTTGGAGACCCCCATAATATAAGTTGGAATGGCTTGAGCAATAGCTTTAATCATGGTTCCTTCCCTGCTAGCCAAAGAGTATCCCCCCAAGCGACCATCCGCTTCAGCAAACGAGACAGTAAATTCTGAAATTTCCCTCGTGACATACGACCTTCAGGCGTTGGGAGCCAAGGTATTTTTCCTCAAAAGTTACCGTAGCAATATTGAGGATAGCCCGTACCTTCTCCTGTTCATCCAACGCACAAGAGGACCCAAACAGCGCACTACACTTTGCTGGGTTGATGCTTTGCCATGTAGCTCTCTCATATGTGATTAGCACATCATGAATTTTTTTTAGCCTGCTTCTCTTCTGCCTTAAAGAATAATAAAGTGTCATTTGCAAAGAGCAGGTGAGACACCCCAGGGGCTCGGCGACATATTTTCAGCGGGGAGTACTCACCTTTTTCCTCTCCATCTTTCAACAAAGCAGACATTCCATCGGCCACAAATAAGAATAAAAACTGGGAGAGCAGATCACTTTACCGTAGCCCACACGACAGTGTAATCGAATCCAAGGGGGTTCCATTGAATTTTACAGTGTATCTCACCAAGGTGATAATGAGTTATCAAGCATTAGAATCTTTGGGTCATAACTATGAAGAAAAACAGATAACCGGATGCAACAGAAAATTTACCACTTTCATATTCTTGGTGAAGACAACAACGATGGTGGAAAGTTGGTATATAGGTGTGTCCTTGACGTGCCAGCCGAGATAGGTTTACCCCAAACTCTCTCAAGTTGCAATGTCTGGACATCAAGTGAGAAATTTTCCATATCTAGACGGTCCAACGGAAATGAAATAAACAGCCATGCTTCTTTCCTCTCGAGGAGCAAATAACTCCCCTGTTGCAGCTCCAATACAATGTTGGTAGCCATAATCTAGTGAGATTGTCTTCTCTGCCTGCCAGTGGCTAAGATTCTCACCCTGATTAACGATATAACATAGGACATCCACAAATTCATCAGGAATACCAAACATCCCAAGCCTGTCTCCCCCTGCCCCAAGATAGCTATATCTGCCATGTTCCATGCTCTGAGTGGCAGGTCAGCGATCGAGAACTCCATCCTCAGAGTATCAGAAACGATCAACTTCTTCCACCTTTCATTTGTTGTCCATAGTCCACTTCCAGTAGACGCAGCCACAAGCATAAGAGGGCCCGAGAAACCAAGGGTGCTGTGGTGTAATCATGGTCAACTGGCCCTTCCCAATGAGCAAATCCCTCAAGCCCTGGGATGCTGCAGCTCGCATTATCCAGTGCTCAAAGAGAAGACGAAGCTCTATACCATGATGCTGGAACGCACGAACCAGATCACTCTGAACACCATCTCTTCCGCTGCTACTGCCTCCTCGCTAGGGGGATGAGGCTGGGTTCGCAGAAGTGCCCACAAAATATGGGGCTGGGTAGGGGTCGCGGGCGATGTCCCGGACAATCCAATTGCAGTAGGAGGGGAGGAAGGAGAAGGACAGGTTGGCCGTGCAGGCGGCTGGCGCGGTGGCGTGGGGCGGGAGGGCGGGGTGGAATCCTTCGCGGCCGAGGAACCCGAGAAGTGACGGGGCGTGGAGGCGGCGGAAGCAGCCGTCAGTGATGATTCGTCGGAAGGTGACGCATGTTGCGCATGCACGGGCGAGGTCTTGTTGGGTGGGTAGCCGGAGGAAGATCTCCGCCAAGAGGTGGTCTCGGATCTCAGTCAGCGGCGAGTCTCCTTTCTTATTGGTGGCCATTGGCGTGGACACCGGCGGCCGAGGAAAGAACTGCCGTCAGAGCAGCCAACCTCCAGGAACCCTCGGGGAGACGAGATGGGGTGTGTGAGCGATTTTGCGTGCTGCTAAAGTGGGCCTTGCTGGGTCCACATTTGGGACAAGGCCCTTTATGGTTCTCAGAGCATGCCACGTTGCTATTCTTTGACGTGCGTAGCTCTTGGCGTACGTAGTGTTTGCCGGGTGTAGACTCTTCGCCGGGAGCCTCTCACGGCAACATGGGCTAGTTGCCCTGATCCCACTTTTGCCGAGTGCAGCTCTCGGCATACGTAAGGTTGCCGAGTGCCCGAATTTGGCTCTCGGCAAAGAGTCTTGCACCCGGCGTACAAGCAAATTCCAGTAGTGTGGGCTGATCAAACGCATCGGGACGGGTCGGAGACGAATGCATGGAATGACAATTGGTTGCCCAGAAACTTCAGGCTACGCCCCACATGTGTTTTGAAAGATGATACCCCATTGCTGGTTGCCGACTTCATTCAGGCCGAAATCAAGACATGGAATACAGAGAAGCTAGAAGAGTACAATGTTGCCGATCGATGTTGAGGTAATCAGGAAAATTCCGCTTAGTTTTGATGCACATGAGGACTTCTGGGCATGTCAATATGAGCAATCTGGGTGTTTCTCAGTTCGGTCTGCTTATAGGATGTTGATGGAAACTAAAGTCCAACGTGAGATGTGGCTGGAGGGTGCTCCGAAACGTCAAATATTGAAGAAGAAGAGAACAATTGGCCGCAGTTATGGAAGGTTAAAGTGCCAGCAAAACTACGTGTTTTTGCCTGGCGTTTGGCAAGGGCATCTTTGGCCACCAGAGAAGAGAGGAAGAGATGAAAGATGTCAGAATCTGCAGCGTGCCCAATATGCAACAAATGCGTCTGATTCATGGAGGCATGCTCTGCTCGACTGTGATATGGCAAATAGCATCTGGTCGCTTCACGAAGATGATGTCGCTCTTCCGTTATTCGGCGAGGAAACTCCGAACGCAAAGCTTTGGTTGTTCAGTTTAAGCAGAACTCTTGACAATGGCAGGTTTGTGGAGATCCTGGTCACCCTTTGGGCGATCTGGTGGGCATGTCGACGAGCCATCCACGAGGAGGAATTCCAGGGTCCGTTAACAACACATCTATTTATCTGAAGATACCTGGACGAGATTGAGTTGTGCAGGAACCTGACGACTATCGAAGCTGCTCCTACAACTAGACAACAGCGACCTAGGTGGATTCAGCCGGATCAGGGCAATGTTAAAATAAATGCAGATGGTGCCGTTGCAAAGAACCTGAACCGGGCCGCGGTCATTGCTGCATGCAGGGATGAGAACGGTGTTTTCCTGGGTGCGTCGGCAGTGATTTTTGATGGGGTGGTTGATCCTCCTACTCTCGAAGCACATGCATGTAGAGAAACCATTGCCTTGGCGGACGACTTGCATGTAAATAAAGCTAATGTTGCAACGGACTGTCTGAGTCATCAACGAGCTTCGAGAAGCCACAAACTTCGGCCCCTACTGCATGATTCTCAGGGATATTCAGACCCGGGCAGAGGTACTGCAAGATGTCTCCTTACTCCTTTAGACATGAACAGCGTGAGTCCAATAGTGAACCACATAGAGTAGCCAAGCTAGCTACTTACTTAGATGTGGGCAGACATGTCTGGCTGGATGATCCACCAGCTACCTTTGTATCCCTCGTTTTATGAACTTTGAATAAATGCATGCTGTTACTCAAAAAAATAATCTGTTTTGTCTAAAAAAATGTTAATCTGTTATACACCCCTAAAAAAACTAATCTGTTACCATTTCTCAAATAAAAAACTAATCTGTTATACCTTCTAAAAAAACTAACCTGTTATACATCTTCCTGCAGGTCAGAAGTCATAGTTTTAAATAGCGCGCTAAGCATCTTAGCGGCGAACCTCTTTCAAATGCTATAGCGTGCTATAGTGCAGCTATAGCGCGCTATTTAAAATGTTTGTTCATTTGTTTGGACCAAAGTCTCTTAGCGCAAGACCTTTTGTAAACGCTATAGCGTGCTATAGCGGAGCTATAGCGGGCTATTTAAAACAGTCTCAGAACATGAACTAAGACTGAGCTAGCATTTGGCACATTGCATTAAGAGGTGGTCAAATGATTTCTCAACATTGTCACAAAGTAGGTAGATGATCGGCCTTTGATGCCACGACTCGTCGGGCGATCCCTTTTCTAGCAGCTGTTGCATGTCATCAACATCTGAAGAACTTCTCTTTTGAAGGCTGATGAGACATCCACCACAACCTAGCGTGGTTGGCTTCGATAAAGCCTTAAAAGAAAGCTGAGGTAGGCACAAGCAGCAGAAAAGATACCATTGGTTGTTAACCATTACCAGAAAGAATCCGTTGTGTTCAATATTGGGGGCCGCAGATCCATCTGCCATCCCCAAAATCATACTTAATCGCCAGTGCCGACCACACACTGCATCGGCACCCAAGAGAGATCCTCAGCTTCAACCAGCAGGGAAAACTCCAACTCTGACCTCTAAGCTGTCGAGGCATTTATATAGAGATATTTTTCTACAAGCAGAGGGGCAACCGTCAAGTATGAGTATTCTAGGCAGCATTTGTGTATATGTTCCAAGATAAAAGGAAAAGATCAATTGCTTGATCTTATGGTCAGGCTACAGCGGAAATACAAAAATCAACGATATAGATAGAAAAAAATATCACTGACAAGAAAAGATAGAAAAATAAATAATATAGATAGAAAAACAACAATGTGTATACCAGCTAGCTTTACTACTCCTTTTTTCTGATATCAAGGCGACCATTCATTTCAATGTCACTTTCCTAAGCATGATACAAGAACAGCATAGACACCACTGGGAACTGAAATACTGTAAATTCTGATGTCACTCTCAGACAGGGAACAACAACCACATCGATCACACAGTAAAAGTAACCCAAACATAGACATGAACAACACCAGGCGAAGCAATCTAGATTGTGACATTGTGTCATCCCTGTAGGCAAGATGATCCAACTCCCCGCTATTGAAATCTCAGTCACTTTGAATTAAGAATGTTGTTCTAATTACGGCTCCATCGAATCTGAACAAACAAGACAGGAGGTTAGACACCCGAGAATAATTTTGGGTTGAACGCGTACACACATTTCAGAGTTTATACAAGCTAAAAGGAACAAGTTATAGCTCTTATATTTGTAATGATGGCTATCACCAGCACAAGCAAAAGAGAAATTGTCTCATCGGTAATATTGATCTCAGCTGGATCTGAAATATGTGACCAGAAAGCCTCACTTGCTTTTGTGTGTTTAGCACTGTAATTTGCAATGCAAGTTGGTACGCATAGCCAGACAGAGCCATCTTAAGTAATAAACAAAAAGAAAAGAGA
The DNA here is from genome assembly GCF_018294505.1 of Triticum aestivum. Classification (NCBI taxonomy): domain Eukaryota; kingdom Viridiplantae; phylum Streptophyta; class Magnoliopsida; order Poales; family Poaceae; genus Triticum; species Triticum aestivum. The sequence goes on from NC_057813.1 coordinate 705,780,745, forward strand.
GCCCTGGAGATACTATGTCATGCTAAATTGGCAGTTTCATGTTGATTGCTTAATATATTTCCTTCTTTCGAGGAACCAACAAGAGCTCCGCCTTTTCATTTAAAGGAGAATTGACTAGTTAATGAGGTAAACTGGCCAAAAACCGACACATTAACAATGCACACACCGACCTTGAGGCCGCGCACCAGGCGAGCTGCTGACTCGTTCACCTGAGCAACCGGAGCCAACACCCTACAACCCTATCTGAAGCCGCCGATCCGGCATCCACACTGGCCCCAAGGCCGCATACCATGCACGTCTGCTTCATCACCCGAGCAACCAGAGCCGACACCCTATAACCATCTCCAGAGTTGTGGCTCCGACTTACAAATGCAAGCAATATACATGCTAACCCCGAGGCTGCGCACCAAGCGGGTCGCCTGCTCCGTCACCCGATCAAACGAAGCCGACAGTCTAAAACCATCTCCTGAACTACCGCTCCAACATCCAGGCCGACCCCAAGGCTACGTGCTCGACTAGCCAACGACACTGTCACCCAAGCGACTAGTGCCGACACCCTTCCAAGACAAGAAGGTCCAGAGCCACCGCTTCGACTTCCACAATGGCCCCGCGGCCGCGCACCATACGAGCCGATGGCTCAACCACAATGTTCGCCACACACACTGACATGGCAACATCACACATAAGAGGATTGTCTGGCCAGGCCATGGCCCTCATGAGGCGACGCCTGCAAGGAGGAAGTGATGAGAATGCCACCGTCACCCGCCCCGGAAGAAATCGGGAAATCAACTTTCGCCTAGAGGGACCAAAGCATGTGGAGGCAAAAGATGAGCCGGAGCACCCAAGACGACGCCTTCATGGAGGGGAACAACGCCCATGGGGGCCGTGGGCGGTGGCACCAACCAAGGTGGAGCGGGGCTTTCACCCGAGGCTCCGGCAGTCCCACAATCCCCACCATCCAAGCCGCACACCCGCGTGATGCGCTACTGCCGGCATTACCGCCAACCCACCTCCGCATGTAGCAGCCATCGTGCCACCTCACGCCACTGCAAGCACCGCCGCGCCATATGATCACGACCTGAGGATGTCGCGCCAGCATCCTTGGGCCACCGGCAGCCGCACTGCACACAGAATTGAACAGCACCACAACAACCTCGAGTCGAGCACATCCCTGTGCCTCCAGCGCCCACCGAGTAGATCTAGGACCAAAGCCCCGCAATAAGGTGTC
>NC_057813.1:705782241-705786545 GCF_018294505.1 Triticum aestivum
ACGAACACACACGGATCCGAAGCCCTGTTGCAGATCCACGCACCCCCTCCAAGGAATCGCCAAGGACGACTCGGAGTAGGCTACCACTGCACCTGAGCGCCTCCGCCACTGGCCTCGCCAACCCTCGCCTCCCAGGCCACTTGGCTCCACGTGGGCTGGTTGGCAGCAAGGAACAATGAAGTGCCAAGCAAAGACTACAATCGTGTCCAAATCTGGAGAGCAACCTAGCCACCGCACACCGGCCCCGCAACCCCGTCACCCGGCCACCATGCACCCACGAGAGAGGGGCTCCACCACCACCGCACGAGGACGCTGCCCTGGCCTCCTTGTGTCGAGAAGCAGGCTGCCGCCACCCCATCCACAACAGCAAAACTTTGACGCCGCCAGAAGCTCCCACGCCAGCTTTGGCAGTTGGACACGCGGCAGCAGTGGCGAGGTGGCTAATGGGTTCCGCCGCTGTATTGCCCTATGGTGCGACAGGGGAGTCATCGGTTTTTTTCGAAACGAAGGCAAAAGATTTGCCTCATCTATTAAATAAGAGGGAAATAGAGTTTTACAAGACATCCACCGCCAGACATGACAATTACTCACACAACACAATAATCCCTCGTTTTCATATATTTCCTTTTTCTAGTAACAGACTACTATCCTAGGTCAGTTTCATAAAGGAACTTCTAACTTAGGCCAAGATACCTCAGAGGAGTATTAGTTAGTCACAATCAACTAATCATGGATGTGAAGCCTACAACTATTATTATGAGGCTGATTCAAATCAAACAACTTGTGAGCATACACTGTTCTTGCTATTCAGAGCAATCTCTCAGATTGTTATTTGTGATCTAGGTTTCGCGTTAATGTAGATGAGAAAAACAAAAATAATAATTAGAAAAACAGTCCAATAACATGCTGCAATAGTGTTTGTCAGTTTTGTTACAGAGGTCTTGCCATTTATTAGATCTATATTATTAAACGGGAAATAAGCAAGCCATCATACTTATTCCACATAGGCAAAATTATCTAATGTGTTGCTGTAAATTTTAATTGCCAAGATTAAAAAAAATAATGTACCTAATATATGAAACACCTAATATCAGCAGGTATGTTTAAAACCAAAACGGAAAGCCAGTACAAGTATGCATTGACATCTATACATGCTAATGGGAAATGTAAGCAATTAAAATGCACTAACTCGCTAATCTATTCCACCACTCTCCACTGAATGCGTAGTCTCCTACTTCCGATATATTTCCCTTTTGGTCCAGTAGACCAAGGCGTGCACCGTGCATTGGTATATGACAGATTGATAACACAACATGGATGGATGGGGTTTATTTTCTATCTTATATGTGAAGTGTGGAAAAAGAAATATGCAAATAAATATAGCAATTTGGTTTTCATAGGAACTCCTTATGAAGTCCAGCTAGCAGAGTGAGTGTAATGGAATGTTTTACAGATAGTACTGATTTTTATAGACAAATGACACCAGAAAGTAGAGCAGGATTAAAACATATGTAGAAATGACATTCAACTAAGTGAAGAAAACATCAACCTATTCAGATTTAGATACAATGCATCAGTGTTTGGGTTTATCTCTTGGTGAAACAATCAAAAGTTTAATTTGTTGATTGAAAGGTAGACACCAACATATATATGGTCAGGTGGATGGGAGCAAAATATAGATTATTTGCATTGAAGCCTAAGACACATTAATTAACTTTGTGTGGTGCCCCAAGTGCGGGTCACGTCAACACCATGCATTTATACTCCTACATAGGCAAGACAAAACAGAGACAGGTCCTAGTGAACCCTGTAAACATAGTAAACATAGATGACAAGCCTCACACTGTCATAGAGAAACATCTTCTTAAATTATAGCCATTTTGGCACCCTAATCTCACAAATGATGATCACAACTATTAAACTTCAATCTCACATACTTAATTAGGCAAGGAGTAGCCACGTGATCGGTTGAAAGGAAGCACAATGAAGAAACGAGTCATGAGCAGTTTTATGTGCAACATCAAACATTCACTTTTATGTGTTTAGATTTGCAATACAAGCTGGAATACATAGCCCAACAGAGGCATGTAAGTATAGGTAAATGAAGTCCAGTAAAACTAAGATCATGCAAAAAAGGTAGATTTGTGTTGCAGCCTTGAAGTACTCTGTATGCCATATAGTAGTCTAACAAACTTTTAACCTAGGTCAGTTTGAAAAAAAACACATATAACTTATGCTCCAAAAGGAAAGAAAATCAAGAGTCCTTGCCACAACTGACAAATTTTGGGTGCTTATATTTTCTGTCCATTGGGAGACTAGGAAAGAGGCACGGGAAATAGTTCAAACTATCTTAATGGAAAGAAAAAGAAAAAACTGGGTGCCCCGCCTATGATGACTGATCTTATGAGGCTGATTCAAATCAAACAGCTTGTGCAGCACAAGCTATTCTTACTATACAGAGTAGTAAGTCTCTTATTTGTGACAACAGCACAGTTAGTTAATTGAAGATAAAATTATATATGTGAATAAGCCTCAAAGTCTAAAAGAAAACTTTTATGCCTCCGTATGGCTATATATAAAAGAAGCAGAGACAAGATGAGTCATGTTTGAATGGAATGAATTTAAGTGAGCTGAGTGGAACACTCGAAGGAAAATTGGATCTGTACCAGTATTCCTACTACACCTTGACCATAAAGTATTCCTGTAAAATAATTGTTCTACCATTTTTGTGATTTCATGAGGCCTAAATGACAGTGGATGCATAAGCTATGTGAAAAATCCTCTCTTTTCCAATTTTCTCCAGAAGGCATTTGGAACAAATAAAACAACAAATCACAATTAAATCATTGTGCTTGATTTGTTTTCCCACAAAGCACAAGATGAATAACCACTACTGAATCGTATAACAAAGAATGACTATCTCAGTAATGAACTATTAAGCAATAGACAAGCTCTGTGCTAACTTGCTAACTATGAAGGGGAGGACATAAAGATGCAATAGAAAGTTTACCACTTCATATTGTCGGTGCAGACAACAAGGATGGTGGGAAGCTGGTATATATGCGCGCGCTGGCCAAGCTAAACCCGAAAGATATACCACAAACCCTCTCAAGCTTCAACGTCTTGAGGTCCATTGAGACGTATTCCACCTCTAGCATCTCAGATGATCTTATGGACTGCAAGGGTCCAATCTTTCTTAGGAGCAAGTACCTCTCGGTTGAAGCTTGGATATAGTACTGATAATCAGAAGGTAGTGAGATTGTCTTCTTGATCTTCCACTGGCTAGAACTCTCACCATTGTTTCCTCTAATGTAATAACGGAGATCATTATGAATATCAAACATGCCAATCATGTCTTCTTCTGTCTCCACAATGGCTAGACCAAACATGTCTGATGTTTCATGTGGGACGTTGACAATGGAGAACTCCATCCTCCGTGTGTCAAACACGAGCATCTTCTTATTCATTGTGGACTCCAGGTAAAAGCAGCCATATGCGTAATGGCGCCCGACAAACTTAGGGTGCATAGATGACATCATGGCTGACTCTCCCTGGCAGGGAAACAAATCAGTCCAACCCTTGGATGCAGCAGCTCGCCATTGTCTGGTGCTCGAAGAGAAGACAAAGGCAGCCACACCAGTTTCACAATGTGATATCATGACCACTATGAATGCCCTTGCCGCTTCTTCCATGGCTGCAGCTGCCACGTTCTCGCCGGCGCCGGGGGAAGCTATGAAAAGATGGCACCTGTGTGCCTTAGGGACTGGAAACTCCGGCGAAGCGGCTAGGTCGTTAGGGACTTGGGGAAGCAGGATGTGTCGCTGGTGCAAGGGGTCACACACCACGAGCTCCGTGAACACTTGGGGTTCAGGGTTGGCGGCGAGGAGGACGCGGCCGTCGCGGACGTCTTGCACGGCCCAGCAGCGGTGGGAGGGGAGGAAGGAGAAGGTGAAGTCGGCGGCGTGGGCGAGCGCGCGGGCGGCGGGCGCAAAGGGGTGAGGCGCGAGGGCGGGATGAAACCCGTCGCGGTCGAGGATGCCGAGGAGTGGCGGGGCGTGGAGGAGGCAGAATCGGCGGCGGAAGGAGCCGTCGGCTACGACTCTGCGGAAGGTAACGCAGGTGGCAGCTGTGCGGGCGAGATCTTCTGGTTCAGGCAGCCGGACGAAGATCTCCGCCTTGAGGTGATCCGGGATGGACATCAGCGACGAGGCCATTTCCTTGGCGGCCGCGAGTGAGGCGGAGGAGGGCGAGTGGTTTGGGGTGGGGGAATTCGAGGGCGGCTGGGGCGGAAGAGGCGATCGCCG
>NC_057813.1:705786853-705854411 GCF_018294505.1 Triticum aestivum
CCTGGTATTTTGAACTGGAATCGGGATTCGGGAACCCTCGCCGCTGATTTAGCAGGAGCTGACTGCGTGCTGTGCGGACGCTGCTGGACTCTTTTTTTTTTTTTTGAGCGAACGCTGCTGGACTCTAGAGAGAGTGATTTTGTCGTGCTGCCCAAATGGGCCTGTGAAATGGGCATCTTCGGGCCAAGACTGTCCAATTACGTTTCTACTTTCAGGCCCGGCACCTCAGAATTTTTATGGAACGCCACATATCAATTCAAACATTATTTTTAGGGTACCCGTAACCCGTTTAACCAAAAGAGCTCGAAGAGTGGAAATTCAAATCATCAACCGTCATTGTCAGTTGCCACCACATGACACAGCAGCTCCGGTTCAACAACGATAAACAAAGCACAGAGACCCGAGTGATGCACCAAGAAGCTGACTACATTTCCTCAAAGAAAAAAAAAGAAAACTTTTTGCGGGTTAAGAAAAAAGGCTAATAAAACCTCTGCCGTGACCTAGACATCGATCGACTTTGCATCATTACCACTGTGTGTACAATGTCAAACCACACACACAAAGATCAGACGCCCGCGGCCCATGATGCCTTGCACGTCCAGGAAAGCGTGAACATGTTAATGACCTTTAAGATGATGCCTTCCACGTCTAGATCTGTAGGACAATGCCAGGAGGATAAATCATACATGTGAGTCGCCTACATCTCCGCAACCAAAAATTGTCGTCGAAGCCACCAACCAACTGGAGTCATGCGACTAGGGGAGTTTCAAATCGTCGTAGACCACAACGTTCCATAGATCGAAGAGGTCTCAATCCTCCCACACCCCCAAAAAAGCGCCATTATGCCAGGAAAAAGGTCCCGCCACCATAGCCTACCACACAGGCTTAGCCCAACGACATCCTCTTTCGATGCCTAGGGTTCACCCGAGGCACCCCTTCGCTGATGCAGGTGCGGTTTCATATTTCAAGCCTCGCTTCATCTATTGCTTAATTCCTTGTGAGAGCCTACGTAGAGAACTAGCATCAGTCGTCTAGTGGCGGGTGGAGACCTAATCAATTTTTATTAAGTTTGTTTCCTCCCTTTTAATTCTTCGATTGCAGAATGTGTACTAATACGTGTGAGAGTGAGAGGGATATTTATTAGTTTTTGTCATCCGAAAGTGAGAGTGTGGAGAGAAGGATGGTTGCACATACTCCCATATTCTCACTCTCAATGGAAAGACATCCATTTTATTTCATTAGGATTATTTAGATGGCTGATAATTTCTGAACTGAAATGCCATTTCTTGAGTTTCATATACATATGAATTCCTGATGATAAGACCATTAGAACAAGATCAATCTTGTTGTTTGAATTCCAATAAATTCACATGTGTAATTTCTAGTTTCTAGTTTACACATGTTTCAGTTATTTAAAAAGATTCCAACCATTTCGCTCTTATTTAAATAAAATTATTAAATAAGCACTGAAATTGAGTGAAATAATTGAAACATTTATGAAATTATTTCACTCATATTTCAATCAAATTCACAAATAAGAATTGAAACATGAGTAAAATACTTGAATTTGTGTGAAATTTCTTTAAAATTGAAATAACTTGTTAGCTCTCAACAATTTCAAAGTATTTCAGTAAAATCCGTAAATAAGCACCCGAAATGAGTGAAACAATAGAAACATGTATCAAATTATTTTACTCATATTTCAACAAAATTCACAAATAAGCATTGAAATGTGAGTCAAATAGTTGACATTCATGTGAAATGACTATAAGATTGAAATAATTTGCCAGATTTCAACAACGTCAGCTTATTTGGTCAATTTCATAAATAAGCACTAGAAATGTAATGACTGAAATGTAAATGCGTTTGTGAAATTTGTATAAAGTGTTGCAAAAATCGTGTGAACTAAGATAATTTTATACTTGTGAAACATGCATGTGGAATGTTTTTTGTGATTGGTTGAAATATTACTAAAATGGTTAAGATATGTGTTAAATTGAGGGAAATAATATTTGAAAGTACATAAAAGGAGTTATTATTCAAAAGTGTTAGATATGTGTCAAATAATTGCTTGAAATGTGTCTGAAATGTTTGCGGTGTATGCATAAGTAATTTTTTGTAATTGATTGAAAGATAACTAAGATGATTAAAGATATGTGTGAATATTTATGAATAATATTTGAAAAATTGAAATTGAGTGAAATAACATAATTTTTTTAAAGATAGGCAAAAGGTTTGTCTCATCCATTGATTAAAGCAGAAGAGAGTTGCCCGGTTAATTTACAAAAACTAGGCTAAAACCATCACAAACTGCCGAGCGGCACACACATGATACCCCACACACACCTCAACACAGAAGATCTCGTTAAGATAACACTATGGTGTCATCATCATCACTTCTTCCCAACTGACGTCATCGCCCTCCTTAATCTTCAAGCAAGAGACTCCAAGCCGAAGACGAACGTTGACCCAACCCTCACCGTACAGGATGGGAATACAAGGAGACCCGCGCCAGCTTCAGCCACCGGCACGGAGGGCAAAATAGCTCCAACTCTGATGGAGAATTCCGAAGGAGAAATATGCAAGGTTGACACCACGGAGAACCACCGCCACCTGTCATCATCACCACAGGGGCCCCATGCCCGCAGCTCCGACTTCATCACAGCAAAACAATCGAGGTAATATAATCCCATGGATACGCCGGAAAAGAGCCGACTACCACACCCATTGCCACGCATCCGACTTCGGTCGCATCCACCATCGTTGCCACAGAAGCCATGACAGCAACACCAAAGCCTTCCACTGGTCCCACTAGCGGATGCTCAACTCCAAGGACGAAGCCCTCAAGAGGGGAAACTACGCCAAGGCACTGCCATCGTCCGATCACACAGGATCAAGGGTTTCCCCCGGAACCGGATCCACGCAGGAGGGGTATGATAGCAGTGCAGTAGTGATGCCTCCAAGAAGGTGTACAATGCCCGCAGCCGCCACCATCGCTGGTCACAGGCCCACGACCGAGACAGGGTCTTCACCCAAGCTTCCACACCCAAAGCCGTACCTCAATCCGCATAGGGGCCAGCAAGACCACAAACCATCACCTCACATGAGCAAGCCTGGCGACAAAGAAGCCCAGATAAGCCACCGTAGCCAGTCGCACCCCGCAGAGACCATCGGCGAGCCGCCGGCCAGATCAGTTCATGGCTGATAGAACCAGCGCCACCGGTCGTAGGGGAGGTGGCGGCGCTGCTAGGTCTCTCCTAGGACGCACGTGGGAGTGACACCGGAGTGGACTGTGATCTCTCAATGTAACTTTTGCATGAAATAACATTTGAAAGCACACAAATGGAATCAATATTTGAAAGCAATGAAATTGAGTGTAAAAGATTGATTGAAATATGTGAATATTTATCAATTATACTACCTTCGTTCCAAAATATATGACGTTTTGGTACGCTAAACCAGTTTAGCCTACCAAAACGTCATATATTTTGAACCGGATGTAGTAGTTTGATTTTAGATTATTGTATTCAAAAGAGTTTATGAATTATGATTTGGTGTATTTTCTTTAATGTGATGAAATGTAAAGTACAAAATTCACACATATTTCAATGTTTTTGGTTAAATTTAAATCATTTTCATAAATTATTTAACACATATTCAATCATTTCACTCAATTTCTGAAAAAAAAAATCAGTTGATTGAGATAGTGAAATTTATAGTAGTTTAAAATGTATCCAAGATTGGTCTTGTGCTAGCTCTTGTCACGAGGAATTGAAATATATGAAAAATAAAAGAATCTAGTTTAACAGATATCAATCATTTAAATTATCAAAGGGAAATAAAATGTATGGCTTTTGCTTGGCGAGAGAGAGGAGAAAGAATCGAATAAAACGCAAGCAACTGTCACTTCAATAACAAACACACAAACTCGGGATACCAACCAAACACACCAGAATTCGATTGGTGTTGGGGTGGACCGTCAGAAGTTGTTTCTAACCCTCAAGCATCAATAGAGGCAGCTCTTATTTCTAAAGACCTCGGAGCTTTTTGATGTTCATGTTCGAGAGGCAACGGTTATCTATGAGCGGCACGCTGCCATGGCCGTCAAGGAGCAGCTGACTTGGACAAGCAGCAGCCACTCGCCACCGATTCCGTTCATCAGCACCAGATGCATTACAACACACTGCTCAGTATAACAAATAAAGGTGGACTTACCACAGTTCTTGATTGATTGGGACCGTTAACTAAAATGTAACATTCTTAGATATCAAAGGAAGAACACAACATAGACATGGCACTGCCACACTCTGACAAAGAACATCCACATTGATGCTATAGTGATTAACCAAAACATAGGCATGACGAACTCCAGGCGAAGCTATGTAGATAGTGTCATCCTGTAAGGCACGCCACTGAAATCCCAGTTGTCTTCAGTTGAGAATGCTGATCTGATTACGGCTCCCCCAAACCTAAACAAACAAGATGAAAGTTTAGCCAAACAGAGAAGATTTTTGGGTCTAATTTGTACACATATTTAAGAGCTTACAAGCTTAAAGGAACGAATTATACGTATTGGCTAGATATAATAGCAGAATAGCATTCCTTCAACCAGTAAGGTTAAACATTCATCGCAACTGGATATGCAACCCTTTTGTGTGTTTAGCACCGAATTGCAATGCAGGCTGGAGCACATAGCCAGACAGAGGCATGTACACATAAAGAAACAAGCACCGAAAATCTTTGGTCATTCTAAACTGGTAGTTTAGTATTAGCAGGACTTCGGATATTTTATTACCTAGCTTAAGTCACTTAAGGAAATATATTAGGGGTTCTAGCCACAATCGACAAATGCTAGATGTGAAGCATGTAACTGATTTACATGACTTATTCAAATCACACAGTGTGAGAGCACACTTTTCTTTCTTTGTTATTCAGAGCAGTGACTCAGGCAGTTATTTGTGAAGGTTGTAATTAGGCAGAGATTTATCAAAACAGCATCATCACAAGAAAAGAAAAATTAAAGTGAAGATGACAAAAAAAAACCTTCCTACATCCTTATATTTATGAGAAGAAAGTGAACAAGATGTGTCCTTAACTGTAATTAATTTTCTAGATGTGAAAGTAAACACTCCAGAGGTACACTGGATCTATATTAGGATTACTTCTCCATTACCTGGGCCATAGAACAATTCCGCGAAAATGAATGTTGTGATAATTATAGTGGAAGCTTGAGACTATGTGAAAGATATTTATTTTGTACGATTCTCTTAAAACAGGAACTGAAACAAACACAGTTTTTGCAGGACTTCAGATTTTTATTACCTGGCTTAAGTCACTTAAGGAAATATATCATGGGTTCTAGCCACAATCAAAAAATGATAGATGTGAAGCCTATAACTGATTTACGAGACTGATTCAAATCACACAGTGTGAGGGCACACTATTTTTTCTTTGTTATTCAGAGCAGTGAATCAGGCTGTTATTTATGAACGCAGTAATTGGGCAGAGATTTTTTCAAACATCATCGAATTGGGCAGAGATTTTTTCAAACATCATCGAAAGAAAAGAAAAAATGAATGTGAAGATGACCAAAAGAAAAAACCTCCCTACATCCTTATATTTATGAGAAGTGGACAAGATGAGTCCTTAACAGCAGTTAATTTCTAGAGGTGAAAGTAAACACTCCAAAGGTAAACTGGATCTTAATTTGGATTACTTCTCCATTACCTTGGCCGTAAAAGATAAAAACTATTCCACGAAAATACATGTGGTGATTTCATGACTCCTAAAATGGTGGTGGAAGCTTGAGCTATGAGAAAAATATTTTCTTTAGTACGATTCTCTCAAAACAGCAACTGAAGCAAACAGGACAACAGATCGCTAATATGTTTACTTTCCCATGACTGAGCACAAAAACATAACCATTACTAAATCGTGTTAACAAGAATGACCAATTGCAACACTGAACAATTAAGCATTAAGCTTGAAGGAACAAATTATAGGCATTATATATTGGGCTAGATATAGAAGCAAAATAGCATTCGTTCCATCAGTAAGGTTCACCTCAACCTGATTTGAAATATGCAGTGTTGTTGTGTGTTCAGCTTCAGCACTGTAATTTGCAATGCAGGTTTGAGTACACATAACAAACTGGTAGCTTACTAGTGTTTGCAGAAGTTCAGATATTTTATTGCCTAGCTTAAGTCACCTAAGGATTATCAGGGGTTCTAGCCACAATCAACAAGTAATAGAGGTGAAGCCTATAACTGATTTATGAGACTGATCCAAATCACACAGTGTGAGCGCACACTGTTTTTTCTCTGTTATTCAGAGCAGTGAGTCAGGCAGTTATTTGTGAACGCAGTAATTAGGCAGAGATTTTCCAAAACAACATCATCACAATAAAAGGAAAAATGAATGCAAAAATGACAAAAAGAAAAACTTACCTACATCCTTATATTTATGAGAAGCGGACAAGATGAGTCCTTCTTAACTAACTAACTTTCTAGAGGTTAAAGTAAGTAGCGACAACAAAGGTAAAATGGATCTACACTTGGATCGCTTCTCTATTACATCGGCCATAAAACTATTCCATAAAAATAAATGTTGTGATTACATGACTCCTAGAATGATAGTGGAAACTTGAGCTATGTGAAATATATTTTCTTTTGTATGCTTCTCTTAAAACAGGAATTGAAACAAACAAGACAACATATCACAAATATGCTCACTTTCCCATGATTGAGCACAAAAAACTAACAGCTACTAAATCGTGTAAACAAGAATGACCAATTACAACTGTGAACAATTAAGTATTAGACAATCCGTGTGAAAACTTTGAAGTGAAAGACATAACATAACTAGGATGCAGTAGAAAGTATACCACTTCATATTGTCGCCGAAGACAGCGACGGCGGGAAGTGGGCATATATGCGCTTCCTGGACAAGGAATTCCCAAAAGGCTTCAGACAGACCCTCTCAAGCTGCAACTTCTTGACGTCCACCGAGATATACTCCAAGTCTGGCATCTCCATAGACAAGCCGACAAACCGAGGGGCCTCAGAACATATCAGGAGCACATACCTCTCTGTTGCGGCTTTGATATAATTCAGGCCCTCAGAACCTAGTGCGAATGTCTTCACCATCTGCCATTGACCAGAATTCTTGCCTTTGTTACGCCTAACTGTATAGCAAAGGTCAGGTTTGCCACCTGCGGTTCCATCACGGATACCAAACAGCCCAAGCCTGCCTTCCCCTGCCTCCACAATGGCGACGCCTAGCGTGCCCCAACGAGAGGATGGGAGCTTGGCGATGGAGAACTCCATCCTCCGGATGTTGAGCACAAGCAACTCTCTCCTCTTGATGAGGGTGGACTCCCAGTAGAAGCAGCCATAGGCGTGATGCCGCCTGAGATAAGTATGGTCCATCGGCGACACTGGCATGGCCGACCAAAGCATGGGTGCCGCGGCTCGCCACTGCCCGGTGGTCGAAGAGAACACAAATGGGGCCAGCTTAGTCTCGCAATGCACCATAGACATCACCATGAATGCCGTCCCTTCCGCGGCCGTGTCGTTCTCGCCGAGGGGAAGGAGGAGAGGCTCGTCGAAGGGCCTGCGCCGCACGGGGGGCGGGCGCTCCGCCGAGGCAATGAGGGCATCGGGCACTGGGGGTAGCAGGACGTACCGGCGGTGCAGGGGGTCGCACACCGCGAGCTCCCTGCAGATCGGGGGCCGCGCGTCCTGCGCGTGGTCGCAGCCGAGGAGGACGCGGCCGTCACGGACGTCCATCGGGACCCAACGGCAGTGGGAGGGGAGGAAGGAGAGTTAATTGCACGTTGGTACCACACTTGCTCACCCACTCACGAATCAGTACCACTACTCGTGCATGTCGCAGTTCAGTACCAACTCAGGGCCTAAGTGATGCATAACGGGCTGACAGCCATATAAGTGAGTATTGACCGGGTATCCGACAGGTCGGGCCCACATGTCAGGTGACACGCTGGCCGAATCGGCGCGTGCCCGGTGCGCTGACTAGGACGAGGCCGGTGCGGTCGGTTACATGGGCTCGGTCGGACTCGCCTCACTCTCGCTCGACCTCACTCTCACTCTCGCTCTCCCTCCTCTCTCCGATTCGCCGCCGCCCTCCGCCTGCTGCCGCCGCCACCTCAACCGGCTCGCCGTTGCGCCATGGAGGAGGAGAGCAGCCAGGACTCAATCGCGTAATACATGAACCTCTCCGACGACGAAGCCATGCATTACCGGGTGAGTTGTAGAGCTAGGGTTAGGGTTGGTTATCAGATTTGGGGGGATTTGATTTGATTTGGGGATTTTGTTTTCCTTTTGTTCCTGTAGATCCCTGCTAGCATTGAAGACGAAGACTACAGTGGCATTGAGACAGCATCCAGAGTTCTTTGCCATCAGCATGGTGTGGCGGCTGAGAGGCGTGTAGCATTCGAAGCATTTAACACGGGTAGGAGGTTCTTAGTCTGTCCTATGAGTGTAAGATTCTGTCCAAACTCTGTGTTAATGGTATTGTTTAATCTAGCCATGTGCATAGAATTGTGCAGTCCAGTGCATGGAATTCATGTTCTTTAATCTAGCCATGTGCTGATGCACATTGTTTAATGAGTACTCTTGTACCATAGCTCTGATGGTCATTTTGTAGCTGTGTGAGGGTCATTTTGTAGCCATTTAGTACTACTGGTGCTAATCAGTGGATTAGAAAATGCTTGCAGTACAAGAGTACTCACTTTGCAAATTATTTGATTGTTTAAGGTCAGAGAGATTCAATGTCAGAAGCTTAAAGTTCAGCTAGTGTTATATTATTAAAGTTGGCTATATTATTAAAGTTGTTTCCCAAGGATGCTTAAAGTTCACTTTTAATTCAGTGGCTAGTCATTTAGGGTCCTACATTGTTTTAAGATGCTCATGCTATGGTTGTTTATATTGCAGGAAGATGACAACTGTGGTGTTTGTAAGGGTATATTTATCCCTAAGTGTTTTGGTGATTGATGACAATGCTTGTGCGGACTAATCGTGTGCCTTGAGTCCCTCAGATACTTCATCATTAGGCACAAGACGATTCGGTGCCCCTCGGAGACTGTTGAAGCCGGCATTGTTCTACGTTTCTCTTTGGTGGAGTTGAGTCATAGGAGAGCCGTATTATTAAGAGGGGGTCCGCATCGGAAAGGTAGGGTGGAATCACACGTACACTTGTCCCTCCTTTCCTTGCACTTTGGAGCTACCCGTCGTTATCTTAGTTGTGTGGAAAACTGGCGACTACTGATGTACTTGCGGTAGTACCGCAGGTACAAGCGGTAGTACCACGGCGTGTCACGGTAGTACCGCCCCTTTGGTGCGGTAGTACCGCGGCACCCTGGCCTAGTGCCGCTCCGGTGCGGCAGTAGGGGCGGATGTAATTTTTTACATCCGCGCTCCCCACGGTAGTACCGTTCGTCCAGCGCGGTAGTACCGCGGGGGCCCACGGTAGTACCGCTCCCTAGGAGTCGTAGTACCGTGGCCCCTCGGCCTAGTACCGCAGTGTCGCGGTAGTAGGCGCGGATGTAATTTTTTACATCCGCGCCGACCACGGTAGTACCGCGCCTCGCAAGCGGTAGTACCGCGTCGGGTTTTTGCACCACCCTAGTTTCTGCGGAAGTAGGCACGGATGTAATTTATTTCATCCGCGCCCTTCCCAGGCCGTGACCCTCTTGCCTTGCGGTAGTACCGCAAGGGGGAGCGGTAGTACCGCGCAAGCGGTAGTACTGCTCCTTCGTCAGGCTTGTTCCGGCCTGTGCAGTTGCCACGGTAGTACCGTGGTGGTCCACGGTAGTACCGCGCGGCGCCGCGGTAGTACCGCTTCCTTGGAGCGGTAGTACCGTAAGTCGCGGGCAGAACTTGTGGATAACGGTTGGATTTTTTCCACGACTATATAAGGGATGTCTTCTACCTCTAGTTGACTACCTCTTCCACCTCTAAGCTCCATTGTTGCTCCAAGCTCCATTTTCGCCCGATCTCTCTCCCTAGCCAATCAAACTTGTTGATTTGCTCGGGATTGGGTGACAAGGGCCCGATCTACACTTCCACCAAAGGATATTTGATTCCCCCCACTTATCCATTGCGGATCTTGTTACTCTTGGGTGTTGAGCACCCTAGACGGTTGAGGTCACCTCGAAGCCATACTCCATTGTGGTGAAGCTTCGTGGTGGTGTTGTTGTTGGGAGCCTCCGATTGTTGTGGAGTTTGCCCCAACCTTTCTTGTAAAGGTTCGGTCGCCGCCTTCAAGGGCACCAATAGTGGAATCACGGCATCTCGCATCGTGTGAGGGCGTGAGGAGAATATGGTGGCCCTAGTGGCTTCTTGGGGAGCATTGTGCCTCCACACCGCTCTAACGGAGACGTACTTCCCCTTAAAAGGAAGGAACTCCGGTAACACATCCTCGTCTCCACCGGCTCCACTCTTGGTTATTTCGTGCCTTTACTTTCGCAAGCTTACTTATTGTTACATCTCTTGTTTGCTTGCGTGCTAGTTGATATTGCATCATATAGGTTGCTCACTTAGTTGCATATCTAGACAACCTATTTGTTGCAAAGTTTAATTTGGTAAAGAAAAGCTTAAAAATAGTTAGTTGCCTATTCACCCCCCCTCTAGTCAACCATATCGATCCTTTCAATTGGTATCAGAGCATCGTCTCTTTATTAAGGACTTTGCCGTCCGAAGAGTATGGTTGACACCAACGATGGTGCGGAGGAACACTCCGGTGTAAATCCCATCTCGTCTTCGGCCGAAGGGGGAACCTCGGTCTCTCGTGAGGAATTCAATGTGGCTTTAGACACATTGAAAACCTCCATGACGGCCGAGGTTAAAAGCATGTTTAATGATTTTCTAGAGGGACTTAAACTATCTACCGCGCCTATGAAAGTGGGTGATCCTACTAACAAGGTGACGGATGCTATCTCCGACAAGGGGGAAGCTAACAATGAAAAGAGTCCTTCTACTAGTGGTAGAAATGGCACCGGCATCTTTGCCCATGTGGAACCCCCGGTTTATAAAGGGCCAATCCCCTCCACTCATTTGAATCATGCCGGTCCACCTCCTAAATATGAGAAACATGAAGATTTTGATAATTGGGTCTATCGCTTTAAGCGTCATTTGAAACATGTGAATACTAACCTTTGGAGAATCATTGAAGAAGGTTTTTACCCTCATGACCCAAGCAACTTCACCCCTCGAGAAGACGTGGACAATCAATTCAATGAGAGTGCTCTCTTCATAATCCAAGATGCAATTCTTCCTGAAGATCTCCCTCATCTTCGACCCCATGTCGTGGCTAAAGAAGCATGGAAATGTGTTGAGGGTCTCTACCGTGGAAGTGCTAGCATTCAACGCTCCAACTATGAAGTGGTGCAAGATGAAGCCGATGAGTTTGCAATGAAAGAAGATGAAGAACCCCGTGAGCTCTTCCGAAGAGTGACCAAACTCGCGGTCGCAATTCGAGATCATGGAAGCAAGGACACGGATGACAATTGGATCAAGCGGAAGTTCCTCAAGGCCATGATGCCCTACAACAAGGCCATGTCCTCCGTCATTCGTCAACGACCGGACTTCCACACCATGACCTCAAGTGAAGTGTTGGATGAGTTCGTTGCAATGAGCATCTTGGACAAGACCGCCAACAATGCGGTGCTCCGTTCTCAAAGAGCAAAGAAGCCTAACCTTGCTTTGAAGGCCAAGGTTATTATGGAAGAAGAGGAAGAAGTGGAAGATGAGGAAAGCAACCCCGAAGACACCAAGTTTGACTATCATGAGCACATGGCCCTTGCTTCAAGACAATTTTGGAGCAAGAAGAGCTCAAGACCCAACTTCAACAAAAACAACTCAAGTGGCGTCAAGGGCAAGCAACAAGTTAGAACTTGCTTCAACTGTGGCAATGTGAGCCATTTCATTGCGGATTGTCCTTACGAGAAGCGGGAAGACAATGGTGGCAAGTTCATTCGGAAAGACAAAGCCAAGTTCTTCCCCAACAAGAACAACTTTGCCAAGAAGACTCCCTCTCGTGGGTTGGTGGTTCAAGAAGAATACCAAGAGGATGACGATGATGATGAGAATGAAGAAGCAACGGCCATGGCGTCCATTGCCATTGCTACTCCCCGGGTGTCTCTCTTCGAATCACCCAACGAAAACATCACCGCTAGATGCCTCATGGCTAAGGCTTCAAACAAGGTAACCCCCAACATCACAACCACCATCATTACTAATCCCTCCGTGGAGGATTGCATTGATGGACATGTTGAGTCTAATGAGGAAGTGAATGAATTTGAGTCTTTTATGAGTAAGCTCAAGGGAAAGTCCAAGAAGCACTTTGTTGCTCTCTTGGAACAACTTGGTGAGGCCAATGACATGATCGAGGCTCACGAAGAAACCATCTCCAAGATGGAAGGTCATAGTCATGACTATGCCGATGAGATATCGGATCTCTCTAATGCTCTTGAGGAAGAGCGTGTGCATAGTTTGACTCTTGAGGAGTCACACAATGATGACCATGCTAAGTTAAAGAAAGATCTTGATCATGCTCTTGTCATGTCTCGTGTGCTAACCTCCGAGAAGGCTAAACTTGGGGTTGATCATGCTAGACTCAAAGAGGAGTTTGAGATACTTGACAAGGCCCACAAGGTCTTGAAGGGTACTCATGCTAGGCTCAAAGAGTCTCATGCTCAACTCCAAGTTAAGCTAATCAAGGAAAAGGCCACCTTTCCTCATATGGTATTAATTGATAATGCATGTGCTACTAACCCTTGTTTTGAGCATGTGCATCTTGTGGAGGAAAATGCCAAGTTGAAGGATCAACTTGAGAAAGGCCTTGTGACTTGCATTCAAGGTAAGAAAAACCTCAACGACCTTTTGAGCAATCAAAAGGAAGTTGTGGCCAAAGAAGGAATTGGGTTTGCACCCAAGTCCAAGAGCAAGAAGAAGAAGAACAACAAGGCCAATCGTCCTCCTCCCCTCAAACAAACGTTCGTGAAAGAGGGAGAGGGTGCTTCTAAGAAGAAGAAGGAGAATGTGAAGGAAGTTGATGTCCAAAAGGGCAAAAGCATTTCCTCAAACAAAGCCGGCGAGTTTAACCCTTCATATGTGTTGTGTCGTGCTAGTGATGGACATGTTTATGCTAGATTTGTTGGTTCCTCTTATGAATACATTGAATGGTCTATTTGGGTTCCCAAGACCCTTGTTACTAACATCAAAGGACCCATTACTAAATGGGTACCTAAAACCAAGCATTGATCTCGTGTAGGTGTTTGCTTCTGGTGGGGGATCATGGTTGCTCGATAGTGGAGCAACAAATCATATGACCGGGAGCAAGGACTTGGTGGTGGACGTGCAAGAGATTCCATCTATGCCCACCAATGTCGAGTGGGGTGATGCATCACATTCTAAGGTATTGGGTCTCGGCAAGGTTGTCATTTCTCATGATCTAACGATATAGAAAGTCATATTTGTTGAGTCCCTTGCATTAAATTTACTTTTCGTTCATCAACTTGCACTCATGGGCTTTGCTACATTCTTTGATATTGATACCGTGGCCCTCTTGTGGAGCAAGACTCTTAAAGTAGCCTTCGTTGGGCATGTCGAGAACGGTCTCTATGTGGTTAACTTTTCGGAGCAACCCACTAAGACCGCGACATGCCTAATGGCTAAAGTTGACGTGGGATGGCTTTGGCATCGCCGTTTAGCCCACGTCAATATGAGATCTTTGCAAAGTCTTCTCAAGGGGGACCATGTCCGTGGACTAACAAATGTTAGTTTTGCCAAAGATCGTGCTTGCAGTGCTTGTATCGAAGGAAAGCTTCATGAAAAGGCTCACCCTCCTTCAACCATCATCTACTCAAAGAGACCCTTGGAGCTCCTTCACATGGATCTCTTCGGGCCTCCATCTTTTGATAGTCTTGGAGGAAGAAAGTATTGCTTGGTGATTGTGGATGATTATTCAAGATACACTTGGGTATACTTCTTCAAGAGGAAGAGTGAGACCCAACAAACCGTCATCAACTTTGCAAATGAAGCTCAACGTCAACATGATGCAAAGATCTTGACAATAAGAAGCGACAACGGCACCGAGTTCAAGAACTACACCTTGGATGCGTTTCTTAGTGATGAGGGGATCAAGCATCAATATGCGGCACCTTATACCCCTCAACAAAATGGTGTTGCGGAGAGGAAGAACCGGACGTTGATGGATGCGGCAAGAACCATGATGGCGGAGTTCAAGTCTCCGTACAACTTTTGGGCCGAAGCCATCAACACCGCATGTCATGCATCCAATCGGCTCTATCTTCGCAAAGGCTTGAAAAAGACTCCTTATGAGATTCTCACCGGCAACAAGCCCAACCTCAAGTACTTCCGGGTGTTCGGTTGTAAGTGTTTCATTCTCAGGAAAGGTGTTCGGTTGTCTAAATTTGAGGCTAGAGCTCATGAGGGCATATTTGTTGGTTATGCTACAAACTCTCATGCTTACCGTGTCCTCAACAAGTCCACCGAACTCATTGAGGAGACGTGTAACGTGGAGTTTGACGAAAATAACGGCTCCCAAGTGGAGCAAAGTGGTACTTGTGATATAGGTGATGAAATTCCTCCCCAAGCCATAAGAAGAATGGGTATTGGTCAAATCCTACCCATTGAGGAACCCCTTGTGGCCGAAGGAGAAGGACAATGCTCTACTCAAGTAGAGCCATCACCTCATCAAGACCCACACGCTTCCGAAGAACAAAGTGAAGGCCCTCAACCTCGTGAACAAGACCAAGGGCAAGATCTACCTCAATACGGTGGTGAACTACTAAAAGATGCCCAAGGTCAAGTTCTCCCCCTCGAGCGAGTTCAAGATCAAGAGCAACCTCAAGATCAAGAACAAGCTCAAGACGGCGCTCAAGATCATCAAGTCAACCCTCCTCCTTCCACACCCGAGGAGGAATTAGAGCGTCGTGCCGTGAAGATTGCTTCCAAGCTCACCACTCAAGGCCATCTCATGGAAAATGTGGTTGGAAGCCTAAGAAAGGGGGTAAGCACTCGTAGACAATTGGCAAACTATTGTGAACATCACGCGTTTGTCTCTTGTGTCGAACCCCAAAAGGTCTATGAGGCGCTCGAAGACTCGGATTGGCTCAATGCCATGCATGAAGAACTCAACAACTTCGAGTACAACAAGGTGTGGAGATTGGTGCCAAGACCATCCGGGAACCACAACGTCCGTCGACGTCGAGAACCCCCTAAACCAAAGTGGTTAGGCATTTAGGGTCCGTCGACGTCGACAACCCCCTAAACCAAAGTGGTTAGGCATTTAGGGTCCGTCGACGTCGAGAACCCCCTAAACCAATGTGGTTAGGCATTTAGGGTCCGTCGACGTCGAGAACCCCCTAAACCAAAGTGGTTAGGCATTTAGGGTCCGTCGACGTCGAGAACCCCCTAAAACAAGGTGGTTAGGCATTTAGGGTCCGTCGACGTCGAGAACCCCCTAAACCAAGGTGGTTAGGCATTTAGGGTCCGTCGACGTCGAGAACCCCCTAAACCAAAGTGGTTAGGCATTTAGGGTCCGTCGACGTCGAGAACCCCCTAAACCAAAGTGGTTAGGCATTTAGGGTCCGTCGACGTCGAGAACCCCCTAAACCAAAGTGGTCAGGTAAACAAAGTGGTTAGGCATTGCCAATAACCTTAATCAAACCTTAACATTGCCAATAACACTAATCACCAAATTGATAGCATAACATTGCCCATAACATTAAGATAGTTGATAGCAATTCAGTACACTCAAACATAATCATCCAACCAGTTACCACTAGGTTCAGTACAATCAAACCTAAGCATCCAACCATGTCATGGTTCAGGACACAAAACATTGATCACTTGCCATAGTTTTGAGAAACAACAACTCATTTCACACACTCATCAGTTACTACTAGGATCAAACCACCTCATCCAACTAGTGTGACTTCTTGGGGCAGAAGATGTAGAAGGAGTTGCATATCTTGGGGCAGTGAATGGCCTTGCACCACTAGTTGATGGTTGTGAACTTGCACCAGTCCTTGCACCAAACCTTGCTCCAGATCTTGCACCAGTCCTTGCACCAGACCTTGCTCCAGATCTTGCACCAGTCCTTGCAGGTGGAGGCTGTGATCTTGGTGCAGGCTGGGATCTTGCAGGTGGAGGTTGTGATCTTGCAGGTAGGTGCTGTGATCTTGCAGGTGTAGGTTGCTGTTGTGACCTCTTGGTCTTGCAAAAAGAATTGAGATTGGTATTAGTAGACAACATTAAAATATTAACAAATGCACTAGTCAACAAATAAAAAAGAAGTGAGATTTGGTATTACCACATGTTTGTTTTTCCTCATAGCCAAATCTGGTTTCAATTGTTTCAGGTAGTTGGTGTATCTATGGCCTTGGAGACCATAGTTAGAGCATGTTATTGTGGCCATTCTACTGCTGTATTTTGGCTTTGGCACTTCAAACTTGCCCTTCATCCTCTTCTCTTGCTTTCTTCCTCTCCTAACATGAAATTCTGGTGGCTCTATGTCTGGTCCAGGTGTCCTTATCCAGTCATGTTCACCAGGAACAGGAAAGATCATAGGTTCATATGCTGCCACATAAAATGGTTTTCTGAAGAATTTACAAACAAAGTCCTCTAGAAACCTCTTGGCCTTGTTAATTGCTGAAATTGCATGGTTGCATGGTAGGCCACTGAGGTCCCATTTTCTACAACCACATGTATGATTATCCAAGTTCACAGGGTGTGTTTGCTGCCCACTGGTCACTTGCCATAAATTAACACTAGCTTGAATGGGTTTGCAATATCTAGCCCTCTCCTTTTCTAGCTCTAACTTCTCAGCATAGTGTGGTGTAACTTCCATGCATTTCTTTAGATCTTCCCCCCTAAAACCAACATTCTGGAAATTTGCATATAAGTGTCTAAGACAATATCTCTGGTGGCAGTTTGGAAATACTCTATTCACTGCATTGAGTAGCCCCTATTGAAATTACAACAACAAACTAAGCTACTGACTACAGATATAGTTGAAAAAAACCAAGAAACTATGCTACTGAAATTACACAGCAAACTAAGTACTTACCTTCTGTCTATCTGACATGATAGTATAAGGACCAAATTGGCCAACTTCTCCTCCTAGACATATCTTGAGTTGGTGCAGAAACTAGCACCAATTTGTTGTATCCTCCTGACCAACAATGGCAAATGCAATTGGATAAATGTTGTTATTGCCATCTCTGCCAGTGGCAGCAAGGATCTGTGCACCTGTGGTCAGCTTAATAAAGCATCCATCAACACCTGTTTTGCAAATAAAAGAACCAATTAAGTCAGTACATAGCAAAGAAACTACAGCAAAGGTGTAATCATGTACATAGCAATGAAACTAAAGAAAAGAAACAAGTAACTAACCAATGAAAGGTCTGCATCCAGTGAGAAATCCCTCCCTTGCTCCATTTAAGCAGAAAAACATTGCATGAAACCTTGGCCCTGGATGTGGTATTGTTTTGTTGCTTTAGGAACTAGAGTTGTAACTACAACCCTACTTCCAGGGTTTGTCTGCATGATGGTTGCTGCATAGTCCCTTAACCTGGGATACTGCTCCTTGTGCTCTCCTAAGACAGCTTCCACAACTAAGTTTTTGGCCCTATAGGCCATGTGCTTAGGAACCTCAACACCATACTTCTCATTGCATGCATCAATCAGAGTTTGTATGCTAGTGGTTGGATCAGACCTGAACAATGACTCATATGTCTTTGCAAGCCACTTTGCACTAACCCTGGAAGACTCTATAGTGGTAGGGCAAGTGTGCTCCAGGTTCATTTTTTTTATAGCAAAAGTCTTTTCACCTTTGATCACAGCAGCAACAATGTGGAACTGACAGTGCTCATTTCTGCAACTTGCAATGATCCTTTGGTCAGAGTTTCTATGATATCTGAAATCTCTTACCTGTGAAATGTGCAAGCTCAACAGAGCATCTCTGAATTGCTGCTGATTTGTGAAGCACATGTACTTACATAATTGCTGGTGTGGGTGCTCCATTTTTTCATTGAACCATATCCTAGGTTTTCTTTTCTGTGCCCTACTCTTCTTATTTTTCTTTAGGACAAATTACATTGGCTCATGCCCATCATCTTCACTATCCATCAGCCAACCAGTTTCTTCTTCATCTGATGAAGGAATGAAATCTTTCTTCAA
The DNA here is from genome assembly GCF_018294505.1 of Triticum aestivum. Taxonomy (NCBI): domain Eukaryota; kingdom Viridiplantae; phylum Streptophyta; class Magnoliopsida; order Poales; family Poaceae; genus Triticum; species Triticum aestivum. Next base: position 705,805,078 of record NC_057813.1, read on the forward strand.
CTCCTTTAAAACACTAGAATGTGTTCTAGTGGTGGGGCACCTCCTAATTGGCAGCTTCTATTTCTTCTTTGGAGGTTCTACCTGCAACTGTTGAGCTAACTCCACATTCAAGCTCTCCTCCATCTCTTCATCCCCACTCTCTTCCTCCTCCCTCTCAAACTGATCCTCAACCTCAGTGTCACCCTCATAATGAAGTTGTTCCTCCTCTTCTGACTCATCATCTGAATATTCATCTTGATCATCTGCTAGTTGTTCCTCATCTGCTTGTCTCTTTCCATCTATTATCTCTGTGTCTTGAGAAATCCTGTACTTCTCCAAGTAGTTGTCACTGTCATATGCCCCTTCTGAATTATCACTACTGTGATATCCCTCCTGCAACAAGACTTCATCCTCCATCACAGATTTCAGCTTTTGTTTACCTAGATTTTTGATCTCTTGTGTGCAAAAACCACTAGCACCAACATTGGTACTACTACTTCCCTGACTATTAAAAACAACACCTTGGTCATCAACAGCAAGCACAGCTGGCTCACTGAGATCATACACAACTGGTGGTGCATAAAGAATGGTCTGTAGTTCAGCATTTCTCTGAATTGGAGCACTATCAGTGGCTGTTGCTCTAACTAACAGATTCAAAACTAAAGTATGCTCATGTTGCTTCTTAATATTCTGCAATTTAATGTTTGTGTCAATCAAGTCTAGGCCATGCTCTCTCTGCTCTCCTATGCATGTGTTCTCCATGTGATACAATTCATCAGAGAATGTAAATCCTTGTGTATGCAACAGTGCATACAGATTGAGAAAAGTGACATCAGAACTGCATATCTTTCTATCCAAATTATGTAGGGCATCAAAGTGAATCCTAACATCCCAATAGCCTCCTCCACACTACAAGTGCCAGCAAATTTGGACATTTTCATTAACACTAACCCTAGCCCCCAAATTGGAAGAAAGAACAGAGGAGAGGGAGGAGGACTTACAACACCCCACCACATCCATGGGTCCAGTGATGGCTAGTGAAAGGGTTGGCGACCCACATCTCTGCCATCCGCAAGCGCTGCTCCATGCTCAGCGGGGCCTCCTCCATTTCTTCCTCGCCGCTCGAGTAGTACGACGAACTGTCACCGTCACCCTCGGCCAATCCTGGGTGCGCATCGGGCCCGAGGCCAGGAAGATCTCCGTACCCGCCCACACCGCCACCGCTGCTGGAGCTGCCGCCTACACCGCCGCCGCCCGGATTCGCCGTCGCCATTGACACAGAGGAGCACGGGGAGGAGAGGGAGAGGGGAACGAGAGTTAGGGTTTGAACTGGCGGCTCGGTTCGACCTAGCCTGTTAGGTCGGCCTCATCCTAGTCAGCGCACCGGGCACGCGCCGATTCGGCCAGCGTGTCACCTGACATCTGGGCCCGACCTGTCGGATACGCGGTCAATACGCGCTTATACGGCTATCAGCCCGTTATGCATCACTTAGGCCCTGAGTTGGTACTGAACTGCGACATGCACGAGTAGTGGTACTGATTCGTGAGTAGGTGAGCAACTGTGGTACCAATGTGCAATTAACTCGAGGAAGGAGAAGGAGAAGTCGGCGGCGCGGGTGAGTGCGCGGGCGGCGGGCGCGGAGGGGTGGGGCGGCAGCGCGGGCTGGAAGCCGTCCAGGTCGAGGAAGGCGAGGAGCTGCGGGGCGTGGAGGCGGCGGAATCGGCGCAGGAAGGCGCCGTCGGTGTCCACGCGGCGGAAGGCGGGGCAAGCGGCCGAGCGCGCGCGAGGTCCTCCGGCGCGGACAACCGGAGGAGGATTTCGGTGAGGAGGCTGCCCGGGAGCTCCGTCAGCGTCGGGGCCATCTCGTTGCAGGCCGCCGGTGGCGTGGACTGCAGGGCAAGTGGTCGTCGACGGGGGTGGACCGATGAAGTGGAAGGGGGAGAGGCGGCTGTGTGGGTGCGTGCGGCAGTCCGGGCCGAGTATTTTGTGTGCGCTGAAGATGTTTAAAAAATGATTTTCTAAAATCAAAATACTGTGAACATTCTGTAAAGTAGTAATTTGCTAGACATGGTGGACTCCTTGGCTTCTCCAATGTAACTTCATCGGCTGCTACGCTACCCAAGAACAGTAATTATCGATTGTGCTTTGCGCACACATGTTCACACAAGGGAAGGTTTCCGTCGCTCTCGGGAGAAACCCTAAGCCCATGCCCGGGGGCGGAGCTGGAGCAAATGTTACCCGATGCACCACTATAACAAAGAGTAAAACTTTTAAGCAACGATGCATTGAATAATTGTGTTTTTCATAGATTCTAGCACACATTATCAGACGGCATCGAAGGCAGCGTGTAAAAACACGTGGCCATCAAAATGCTTACTGTAATGATAAAATAAGGGAGAAAATTACTTGAAATAGATGTCTTGCATCTCCAAATTCCAAAATACATCATCTGACAACAAGGTTTAGTAACCTACCAAGATAAAAATAGAATTAAACTTTTCAATAGAACATAATAAAATGCTGAAATAAAAGTATTTAAATGGCTAAAAGCTTGAAAATTATCTTTAGTATGATCCATTCTAAGACAATATCCCCTCTTCTTCTCTTTGTTGTATTCAAACCAGCTCCCAAATTCATCAAACCATTTAGGATTGAACTTTCTCTATTTACCCCCAAATTCCGAGGATTCAAAATCAATGTCTCTTGGCTGACAAGGTCCATTCAACAAATATTTTCTTCTTACCAGATCTTTAAAACTAGGATGATAATGTTCTATCAATTTTCTCTTACTCGGATCATATTGAGTCTCCCCTTCCCAATTAAGTCTTCCGGAACAGCCTGTGATGGTGCTTTTCATTTGAGAAAAAAACTTGACCATAATATCTGTATTTGACAAATACAAATGAGACATTCAGACTTGTATATAGACAAATGAAACCCTAGTTAGAAGTTATAACCTAGAAAATGCCCCACGCTTTTACCAAGACACAGTGATTTATTCTATTTGCAATAAATTTATATATAATTGACTACTTGTTGCAGTTTGTAAACAAAATTCTGAAAAGCAAGACAAAGGCGCTACCACAATCGTGACCTTCTGTAATCTATGGGCGCACGTACGAAAACGAAGATTCAAGATTGGAAAGGTCGCCAAATTACCGAGGTCCGGACTGGCCGACGACGTGCCGTGTCGCTCGCGTGCGGCACGTAGTCACCGTCGTCGCTGCGTGGCCTGCGGCGGCCGGCGCCCTGCCGCTACCGCCTCTGTACGCGACTGCCGACGGCGAGGCGGCTGGCTCCGTACGGTCCACAGAAACCTGATCGATCGGTGGATCGATTTTTTTTATGGTAAGATCGATTAGTTTTTTTAGTGGAAGCTGGATCGATTAAGATACGTGACGTTCCTTTTTCTTGCGAAGTGGAGCTACGTGACGCACGCGCCCTGCTGTGTTGGGCCAGTGCGGAAGCGTCGCCGAAAAGGGCCGACCCTGATGCACTGCTCTTGGGCCACCCTGATGCACCGGGCCTTTTTGTTTCATAGCTACTACTAGCAAATTTTTGGAACCGTATTCCTGTGCATACGGATCGGCCCAATGGGCTCCGCCCCTGCCCATGCCGCTTGGCTCCTGCAGGCGTGTCATGGCCCGACAACATTGACAAGTCTTGATGCAGCTCTGGCTCTAGGTAGGGCATCTCATAGTCATATGACAACGGTCTCATTCGGCTTCTCAGCGAAACCCTCGACTACTCTCGTGGTAAGGGGTGTCACGATGATGGATATGGTCGATGTAGGCCCCTAGGCCGACGTGCTTTTCCGAGCTCCGTCTGGTGGGCCGGTGGACTGTGACACTCATAGGCTTTGTGAGGTGAAATTGTCGGCATAAGCCGGGCTTTGGCGGTGGTGCGAACTGATGACGGCAACACTTGTGGGCATTGTTACATTGTTGAAGGCGTCGTGCTATAAATTTTCTCCCCGCCCAACTCCCTAGATGATTCTGAGAAGTCCTTAATCTAAGTCTATCTGCACTGGACGAGAGAAGTGTCTCGACGGACTTGATGCGAGAGTTTTTATGCAACAAATGAAATATAACATGATATAGAATGTACTCATCAAATGAGCTCATGGATTTATTTTACAGTTCACGGGAATATGAATTTGGACTAAAAGTAGCTAAAAGATAGTTAGGTTCCATGAATTTATCATGTAAATGTGATGTTTTTCTATTAGCTACAAACAGTTATCTTACGGTAGGAATAGGGTAAAAGAAAATGTTGGTCTACTATATAAAATCTCCTGATCAAATGTTAACTACTTGGTTATTGTCCTTTGCTTTTTTGGGAGGGTGTTTGGTTAGGCTTAAATTTGGCTTTTTGGCTTGTAAGCCAAAAAAGCACCCATTTTATGTGCTTTTGGATTTGGATGGCCAAACCAAACTCCATCAGTCAAAGTTAATCCTAATCTAACACTGCATCATCTAAATCTTAGATCGTGTGGTGTGGTACACATTATGTTTACGAACAAAGTTATTATGCCATTGCACATCTCTACTGCTGATGCAAACAAATATCCGAAATAAGGAACTAGTCTTTTGTATACTGCCTTGTCAGTACTTCCTATGTAATTTGCCGTGTTACTTCCTATGCAGAGATGGTGAGGTTTACCTTTACCAATCTGTTGATTTTGATGTGAGATTCCAAAAGCCAGTGTGTTTGCAGGATGTATTCAATAGCAATGTATATTTGTAGTCACTCTATTACATAGGATTCTCAGTCTCTCTTTTGAACCTCTCTTTCTCAAACTCTTTTTTTACTCGGTACGGAAAGTATGTCACCAATATGATTTCTGTTGTAGAAATTGGTTTGGGTGTAGCTGTCTGGGTCTGGGAGTGGCTATGTGAGGCATTTTTTTGAACATAAATAAGTGATAACAATTGCTGATTGTATAACAAATTGTATGTTGTGTTTTCTTCGACGAATATATTGAGTGCTTTCGACAATGTGTATAAGTGGTCCTTGAGTAATGTTTTCCTGGTGAAATTCTTTGATAAATCTGAAAGTTTTGTACCACTCAATTGGCAAAACATCCTCCTCGTATATTTCTCGAGTACAAAAATTATTTGCATCCCTCTCTCAACCACCTGCAAGGTTACTGCACCCATAATTCATGATTCATGGTGCTTGATGAGTGGATTTTACACTCATATTCACCCCTCATTTAAACTGAATGTTCTCAGATATTTTCTTATCACTTGAACCTGCCTACAAATCACTAATAATTGTTGAGATGTACAAACTTTCTTGTTTATCATTTCCTTGCATAAATGGGCATATTCAAGAAGGGGTCAAGGCATATGTGGAAAGTGCTAGAGGAGAGGATCGTCTCCATCTCAATCTCCATTTTCACTGCTAATTATTACTTACTACTCCCTCCGTCCGAAAAAGCTTGTCCCTCAAATTGATGTATCTAGCATCAAGTTAGTGCTAGATTCATCTATTTGATGGACAAGCTTGGGACAAGTTTTTCCGGACGGAGGGAGTATTAAACAAGCGAGTTGAGGTAGAAACCTTAGATCTTGGCCACATATCCTCCATTTATCAATAGACCGGATTGCCCCAATGTTATATCACATCAAATTCACATATTTACTAATTAATTTTAATCATGTCCACAATACCTTAGTTAGGAATCATTTCACCTTAATTATATCTTCATTAGGAAATAAATCGTCATACCACGTAGTTAAAAAAGCACATTAGCCAACAATCACGCTTCCCACACCTTCCACTATCGTACCTCTACCCCCAAAACTACATCCACTCAGGTAAAAGAAACTTCATGTGCACCATGTCCCCATGCTCGCTCCACCGACGAACATGCAATGGCGCCCCGTTGCGCCTACCCGACTCTATCCCATTACATGCCACTCCCGACTCGACCACCCGCACCATTCACAGATGGCCCTTTGTTGCTACCGCACCCGTCGGCGCACCCCTAGCCATGCCCGGACACACCATTTTGTCGTGCCTACGCTCGCCTGACTCGCAACACCTGCCGCCCTGCTGGCGCATCCCTCGTTGCGACTGGACACACTATCCAGAGCCGTTTCGGCCATCACGTCCTGAGCAAAAGTTGCCAGGACTAGACGCACCATTCGCCTGTTCTATGGCTCCCTACCAACTCGAGCAACATCTACCAGTTGCGCTCCTGTTTGCTCTCCAGTTGGCATCGGGTCGTCGAACAAGAAATTCCCTCCCACTCTCCTGTGTGCTCAACACCAACGAAACCTTTGTCATCCCTAATTTGCTTTACAACTAGTGCTATCATTGATTTCAGTAGATGATCCCTTGCGTACACAGTCACTATCTTCTTCGGGAAATGACATCATGACTGCTTCAGTATTTGAAATGATAATCACACTATCTTTTCAAACACGTATCGGGCACCAAGCTCGATCTCGGCTGAAGGAGCTCGTCGGGCCCGAGATGGTCACCCGATACCTCACAAAGGCGTCGGGAGGACCCAGAGTGTGGAGGTGAGTTAGGGGTGTGGCCAACTCTTGTGGTAGTGAGGCTTGGGGCAGCCAATGGGGTGGTGTCAGTGGCGAGAATGAGCCAACACCGAGGCAAGATGACGGTGGCAGCTTTTCAGGCGATTGACTCTCCCGACTGCGTTTTTGCTTTATCGTATGGGCAGTGCTGGGCGCCGGCGCACCGGCCCAACAGTTCGGCCGGTCGCACGCCAGCCACCCGATGCAGCGCGCCCCAGCCGTTCGATCTGCATCTTCTTCGATCTCTTCCCGTGCTGGCCCCTCTCGTATAGAACTCCTTCCTCCGCCGCCCACTCACCTACATCTCCTCGCTTCGTCGCCCCGCGCTGCCAGATGCCGTCCTCACCGCCGGTCGCCGCCCTCACCGCCGGTTGCGCCGTCGTCTCCTTTGTTCCTCGCCGGCTCCGTGCATGCAACAGCTTGTACCCATGGTTGCAGCACCCGCGACGACGGCACAGCTTCGGTGGTGCCTGGCACAACTCCGGCATGCGTCGGTCGCAGGTCGCAGCACCTCCGGCGATGAGCTCGCAAAAAAAATTGTACTCTCCCTCGGTTGCCGGTAGCAGCAAAACAAATGGGCAGTTGTAGCAAAAAAAGGGATTGGCTCTAACAAACTAAAGCTCGCTGGTGCCGCCTGTCATCGCCATTGTAGCAAATTAAAATCAAAACGTGGATGTAGCAAAATTTGTCTCCGGTTCCAGCAAAATCAAAATATGGTTGTAGCAAAAAACTCGACAGGAAAAAAACATCACATTTGCACATTCCCCTTGTAGCAAAATATCAAGCTCGTTCCAGCAAAACAAGACACATGTGGTAGCAAAAGAAAAAGTTGGTTCCAGCAGAACCAAACACCCCTGGTAGCAAAAAAGAGTACCGGATCCAGCAAGAAAAAACAACGATGGTAGCAATATCCTCCGTCTATCCGCTCGTTGCCGATTCCAGCAAAACTCCATGCCGGTTCCAGCTCTTCCGTTGCACGGTTGCAGCAAAATCCTGTGCGCTGTCGCGCGCGGGTCATGCTTGTCGTCTTGCTCGATGTAGCACCGACGTCGCCGGTCCAGCTAGGCATCGACGCCTAGCAGTGGCGTCCACCGCCGTTTCCACTGCTTGCCTCTGCTGCTTGCAGCTCCACCAAATATGGTTGCAGCTCGCCTCGTACAGCACGTCAACCCGCTCGTACGCCGGCAAGCATTTGCAGCGGTGCCACGGCAACGAACACCGGCGCTGGCAGCGGGGCTTGCGGTGGGGGAGGGAGAGGTTGCGGAGAGGACGAGAGCAGCAACGCGGGGGGAGTGGGGAGGAGAAGAATGCAGACTGGGAGGTTGGGGATGCAGCGGTGGAGAAGATAAGGTAGGATAAGGCCGGTCTGCGCTGGACCCCACAATATACACACGTCTCACGCGGGGGGCTCGGTTTCGTGGGCACGCAAGGCCAGCGAGGCACGAGACCGGCCGAATTTTCGGCCGGCGCACCGCGCACAAACATTTACCTTATCGTATTGTGGTATATTTCTCGGGTACTACCCCCTCCGTTGTTAAATATAAGTCTTTTTAGAGATTTCAATGCGGACTAGATATGGACGTATATAGATGAGATTTTAGAGTGAGATTCACTCATTTTGCTCTGTATATAGTTCATATTAAAATCTCCAAAATGACTAGGAAACGGAGGGAGTAAAATTTAAGTTACACTAAAACACGTGCAGTTTAGGTGTGCTGTTGGAGCTGTATTTTTTTTTCCTAAATTCAGTTTTAGATAACCCTCAAAAATAATAATTCAGTTTTAGATAATTATGCTCATTTCCTAAAAAAAATGGCTGGTGAAGACGCTAAAACAGACCGCGTCCGTATTTCTCCTCAAATTCCTTTCCGTTTCTTCGATCCTTCCCCCAATTTCACCTCCCACGTCCCGATTTAGCCAGCCAGACGGTCACGCGCACCGGCGGCGGCACACCGGTCACCAGGGAAAGGGATGAAGCGCAAGCGCAAGCGCGCTTCGTCGCCTGCGCCGTCGGGCCCTGTCACGCTCCCGCTGCCGGGCTTCGTGGCGGTCAGGGAGGAGGCGGCGGCCCGCGTGGAGCGGCTTCTTCGGTACCGGTTCCACGACCGCTCCCTGCTTGAGGAGGCGCTCACCCACCAGTCCTTCGCCGCCGCCTCGTACCAGAGGCTCGAGTTCGTCGGGGACGCCGCGCTCGGCCTCGCCTTCTCCAACTACCTCTACGTCACCAACCCCACCGTCGGCCCGGGCACGCTCTCCACGCTCCGCGCCGCCAACATAAACACCGAGAAGCTGGCGCGCGTCGCCGTGCGCCACGACCTCTACCCGCTGCTCCGACGCAACTGTCCTCGCCTCGATCTCTTGGTACGCATCCTCGGATCCTCCTCCCCTCCCCTCGGTTAGGAGCCATGGATTTGGGCTTTGTTTTATACTACTGCAATACTAAATTATCCATTGTTGACTGTCCGCTTAAGCGGTCGATGGGCTTTGAGCGCAAAGCATGGCCGATGATGGCCTCTTGTTGCTTGTTCTTAGGCTTCGGCCTGTCATGTGTACATTCATTCTCCTGATAATAATGAATATTTCCCCTGAGTCATGAAAATTGATTTCAAAACCGAGAAACCAACCTGCCTGTGTAATTCTAGTGTACTTTTCAGACATTGTTACACTTATTATAATTTGGATGAATTCAATAGATTGTGAGTACTTTGCATCCTTATGTACCGCTTACATGGATGATAGCACCGATAATAGCATTAATAAAGGTTTGTACATGAGCCCTGGTTGTGATTTGTTTGATAAAGCAACAGGTTTGACGAGTACCTTCACATGACCAGAGGTAATTTCATATGTGTTGCAGTTTAACCTTGAAACTAGCTGTTCTGTCTTGATCGAGCGTTACTCATTCGCCATCTAGGAATCCAAAGTAGCCACATCCCGACTTCATTTTTATACACATACACAGATTATCTAAATTTTCTCATTTCCATCCTTGAAGTTAAACTGTATTGCTCTTGAATATATTTTGTCATTTTTCTGTCTCCGCATCCCTTCTACGCAATCTTGTTTCTGATAATAACTGGCTTGTTATGAGTCTCGTGGCAATACTTTTGGGCCATCAATGATTGACTTGAACCTCATAAGCGCAGCCTAAAACTTGTTTGACAATTCCCTTTTTTATAATGAAATAAAAAAATAGTGATCACATATTTTTTTTCTAACTATCTCAGAGCTTAAAGATCGATTAGTCCGATTCCAGCTCAGGTTAGATGTTGTGTTGTCTCTTTATGAGTAGCAGTGCGAATAAATCATTACATTTATGTCATCTCTTTGAGATGTGGATATTAGATGAACTGTTCTCCTGACCATTTTTATGTTACTGGGTACACCTTTATGCAGGCCGGGCAGTTTATTGAGTCAGTGAAACAAGAGTTAGAGGATGACCTTGGCACTACGCCCTATGGTGGCAGTGATGTTAAGGCTCCCAAGGTGCTTGCTGATATAGTTGAGGCCATTGCCGCTGCTGTCTATGTGGATTGCAAATTTAATCTTGAGAAGCTCTGGAAGGTTTGTAATATCCATTTTTCATGTTGTTTTCCACTCCTTAATATGTTGATCTGAGGTTTCCAGAAAATAACTTAACTATTAATGCCAGTCATATGTTGATAAAAATCTATGTAGTTTTTCTATGAAGAATCGTATGTATCATTTCGTATGACCAATCCAAGATAGCTTTACCAATAATACTTGTGAAAATAAAAAAATAAAAAAGGACTTCTGCTCTCAAAAATGACATATTTATTTATGGAGAGAGCAGTTCACTAAAATAATGGTGGAGACAATGATATCACTATTTATTATGCAGGTAACAAGGTTCCTCTTTGAGCCCATTATCACGGCAGAAACAATAGATGAGAAACCTGTTTCTACGTTGCATGAACTGTGCCAGAAACTTGGAAAGGATCTAGAATTCAAGCCTCGGCAGACGGGTGGAACAACAGTTGTAGATGTAATTGTTGGTGGGGTGCTTGTTGGGATGGGCTCCTCAAAGCAGATGGGAATCGCTAAGCTCAATGCCACACGGGATGCATTAAGCAAGCTTCTTGGTGGAGGCAATCAGCAAGTATTGACAACCGGAGTTGGCAATGGAGAGGGGGTTGAGGTTGGAGAGCTTAGGGAATGCAAGCAGAAGCTTAATGAGCAGTGCAGCAAGAAGCATTGGCCAAAACCCATCTTTAAGTAAGATTCTTGACTACCCTGTCAGTTTTTAGTTTTATATATCATGTTTGAAGTTTTCCTGCAACGATCCTAAGATCAGACATCTCTTTTCCACACATACTCTACAATTGTTTGTTGATCATATGTTTGTTCTAGGCATCTTAAGAACTGTTTCACTGCTGCACCTTTTATTTTGTTTCTATATTCTAATTTCACGTTTGTTACACGTTATCTTAGGGACTAACTGTTGGTTATTTTGTTACACAACCTTACTAGGTAAATCGTAATTTGACCTCGGTAGGTCTGGAACAGACAGTAGTTTGGTTGATTGCCAAACACAAAAGCACGAACAGCCCCCCCTACCCCCTGACCCCCAAACTTAATTCTAAATTTATTTATTTTAATATTCTTTGTCACCAAAAAAGGGAATTTCTGAATAATAACGTATGTTAAAAGAAAGTATGAAAATGGGAAGACAAAAGTAACTATTTAGATTAAACTTCTTTTGTTTCTCTCAAGTCCTGATTTGCTGGCAATTCAAGCTTCAGATAGCAAAGAGTAATGCCATAACCCATAAATAAAAAAAAGCTGCTAATGCCGTTGGGGAAGCTTTCTTTTATCCCATTCTCTACCTGCCCACTCCCTCCAGTGCATCATCCCACTCCCTCCAGTGCATTTGTGTTCCTCAATGCTTGTGCCCACATTTCCCCTCCCTCACTTCCTGTAACATTCATTTCCTATCTCGCTCATATCTTTGTCTTTGCGCGCCAAGCCTACTTCATGCCGCCCACACAGACACAAAGCACCCACTCACACCTCTTCCTTTCCATGCACCCATCACCATCCTTCCCTACCCTCAGTATCTTGACCTTGACATGCTCGTGTAGAGATCAATATCATGGCTCTGCTTCCCCTGGCTTTTGGTTATATGGTGCAAGCAGAGAAGCCCTATTTTTCATATGTGTTGGTGGCATGATCCTTCATGGTTCTTGCTCAACAGTAATATTATTAGCCCCCTCTTTTTAAAACAATGGGTAGTAAGCGGCAACGTGAAACCCCCTTGCGAGGACCCCGCATCATCGTGCTGGCTGGGTTGGGGTTAGGTTTTCACACCGCCAGTGCCACTCTTCATGTCCTCCTTGCTCTGTCGACATCACCATCCACTGGCCCATGACAACGTCGGGGCACTCTTCCCTCCTTCTACCCCTTCCCCTCCTCTCTTGACTGCACCTCCGCACATGGGGTTGTCAGCGACGCGGCTCCAGGAGCCATGGGGTTCCACTCAGGCGTGGTGGCGTGCAACTCCTTTGGTTTTGCATGTACGGGCGACACTTGTCTTGAGCGCTGCCTCTACCCGTCGTTGCCTTGGGATAGGAGATGCCCACTCAGGCATGGAGGTGATGTGCATCGCTGGATCTGACCAAGAAGGCCAGTCCATGTCCGCGTCCTGTGGCCTCTGAGGTGGCGTTGTTCTCCCTCATCGTCAGCGCGTGGGGTAACACGATCATGGCCTTCTACCCCGGCCCGTCTGTGCTTTGTGTTGGGAGGTGCTTGACCAGGCATATACATTCCGCCCTCCATCGGATCTGACCAGGAGGTTCGGTCCACGACCTCGTCCGGTGGCCCATACGGTGTATCTGGCGCGTTGGTTTCCTGCATGTTCACTAAGTTCTGGTTTGGGTTGCAGTGGTTCTCGCACCGATGGAGTTTGGATGTCGGACGATTGCCTTGGATGTTGGAATGCACAGTCGGCTCTCCGACAAGCGTCACAATGGTGGTGTTGGGTGCTCTCTTTGACGGCGTAGGCTACGAGGGGAGGAGCGGGGGTGGCCTTGGCATAGCTATTGTCGTCGGTGGCGACCAAGCCCTAATCTTGATCTAGAGTAAGTCCTTGGTTCATCATGGTGGGTCCTTTGTTGTGATGGGTCTAGTGGCTCGAATACCCATGACAAGGTGTGTGGGAGGGGCTGAGTGAAAGCTTAGCGCCTTGGTGCCGCTAGCGGCAATGCCTGCGGATGGCGCGTCCCTCTTGGGGATATTGGTTATAATATCAGGAAAAGAACCTTCTCCCATGCTTCCAGACATGCTGACGCCACCGAGGCTCTCCCCTTCTCCCCCTTGCCAGTGCTCAGGGTAAAAACCCAGGTCTGCTTCGGCGGATGCGGTGGCAGTGTCGCTTTGCATTGTTACCTTCTTGAGGGCATCGCTAGTGAGTGCGGGTTGTCTTTCGGTTGCGACGACGCTTTTGAGTCGGCTTGGAGCTTCAATTGTCAACGCTTCAATTTCGGCAACTAGTGATTTTGTTTGCACCTATCTTTACATGTGACTGTGTCAGTATCGTTGGTGCTCCTCGGTCCGAAGGGAGATGGCAGTGGGTCCTCTCCGGCAGTAGGATGGGGGAGTTGGTTCAGCAAAGTACGGTGGTTTCCTTCAAATGGCACGTGTTTGTTGGTCAACAATGACCTCTATTATATCTTGCGGTGGGTCCGACCCCTCCTTTGCTTCTCTCAACGGCTTGCTGGACGCGTCTAATAGTGCACACTCACAGGGCTTGTTAGCGTGATTGGCATGTTTTGTCGGGTATTTTTCTTTGATCAGCTTATTTGAGCATTTCCTCCACATCTTGTATAGTTCAACCGTGTTGTATAGTTCGACCGTGTTGCTTTATATATAAAGCGGGGCTAAAGCTTGTTTTGAGAATTGTGCAAACTTGAGTGAATCCTGGTAGGACAAGGTCTTTGCAAGTGTGCAATATTAGGGCCAGTTCTTTTGAGCAGCTAAAAAAATAAGCTGCCTCTCCCCAGCTTAAAAAATAAGCCGTTCTTAAAATTTGTTGAGGCTTATAAATTAATTATCCCATAACTAGTTCATAAGCCTCAATAAATAAGAGAGGCGGCTTATGGAAAAAGCTGGTGAGGAGGCGGCTTATTTTTTAAGCCGCCAAAAGAACTGGCCCTTAGAGGCTCTTGTCCTTGTGCAAGATTGATCCACGATCAGTCACATGCAACAGCATCACAAATCTTCCCTATGATCAGCAAAACTGCGTGAATTTGGTATCCTCTGACATGGGACATTTTCTCACATTTTTCTCAACTCGAAAACGTCAACTCTTGGTAGATGTCATGTTAAGACTCCAAACAAATTAAAGACTTCACTAATTGGAGTATCTAGCCACATTGATGATGTGGAATCCGGCATAACAATAAAATTTCTGATCAGGTGCCTTTCCTGGTAAAGCTAAAAAATAAACACGGAATTTGAAGGACTCGAGAAACCACTAGTTAGATATATATGCTCAAACAATTTCTGAAGTCATTGGATTGGCTTTAGTTTCCATATGCCGATGGAGATCCCACCCACCAAAATATGTGCTGCTTTTGCTCATGGCATTATGAATGTGGGTTTAACCTTGCTGGGTGTGGCCAAGTGAATAGGGTAGATGGATCCCCACAATATGGTGTCCTTTTGACCTATTGGCTCAAACTCTAGCTATGTCACTGTGGCTGCATCGGCTGGCCAGTTCTAGATGCTTGCCTCGAGGATGGTTCCATCGTTGCAAGGGCAAGAGGGTCAGTGGCAGCAACTATGTCAAATGATACATATGCCTTGGTTGCAGTCGAACAAGCGAGAGCCCAGTATGATTTTTGTAGCTTAAATGAACCAGGACAAATGTGGAGGGTGAGAGGAAGATCAGGTAGGCTGATATGTGGAGCCTTTGAGATGTAATCTTGGGCAATGTTGTAGACATGTGGTAGTGATGTAGCAGACTTATGGCAGACATAACGTCAAAGGCACCGCATAATTGGTTGATGTGGGTAGAGTGACTAGTTTTGATATCTCACTTGGTTGTGCTCTAACAATTTTAAAGTTCCATGTTAATAAAGAGAATCAGGCCATAATTCATTTTTTTAAAGCGGACCGTGTCCTTATAAAATTAAACATCTATTGCAGTTTGGTGTGATGTGGGCCAACCCATCAAATGTGGAGTCTTATCCCTCTCAAATAAAGCTCTAGTTGATTATATTTACTGGCTTGTTGGTCAGGTCTTGTCTACTACATAAAAGGGTCGGCCCATCTCAATAAAGCATAGAACAATATTATTGGTCACTTTTATCTACCTTTCAGCACTTAGGCCCTGATTGGCTCATCTTTTAAGTCCCAAAAGCCAGCATAATATACGGACCCTTCTTTTTTTCTGACAGAGCCCCGAAACACGCTTGGATTGCCCTTTTTGTTATTTTTTTCAACCGGTTCACACGCGTTGCAACAGGAAATTGTTAAGGACCACCGGAGGCCCCTTTTTTCTGCTTGGTTCCCATTGGTTTCTATTGTGCATGGCCAGATACGCATGTAAAATATTACGGGCGGGAAATTTAACTGAGCAACCAAGCGGGGCCTTAGGGTTATGGCAGTAGAAGACTCGTCCAATTTGGTACGGGAGCCATCTACGATGGCGTGCAAAGATATAAAGATCAAGGCTGTGGAGTGGATGAAGATCATCACGAAGCAATAGGACGCCGTCACACCCCAATGAGCAGAGGACCAGGCGCTCCTCGCCGGGTTGGTGCGGTGCTTGATGGCGCTCGAGCAATTGCTGCCAGACCTACCCTCACCACTAGATTCCATGGCTGGAACACCCGCCCATGATGCCCTCTCAGCATCCCAGGACCTTCTTCCCAGCGATGGGCACCCCTGGTGCTTCCCCTCGCCAACAATACCTCTGGTGTCCCCTTCTCCAGTGGGGGATTGCCACCACCACCGCTGCTGCCACACATCAACCTGTTGAGGCGTTGAGCAGATTGCCCACCTCCACCAGCCCCTCACTTTCCTGCCTTTCCCTGTCTATGCCAACCACCATCAGCCGTCAACACCCTTTTACCACCTGCATACATCTCCATACTCTCCACAATGAACCCCTAAACATCAATCCGACTACTTGGCACCCTCATGCTACAGCCCAAATCCCGCCCCATATTTGCACCCTCCTACCAGCAGCAACAACCCATCAGCAGTCACAATCTTCGTTGTCGCCTCTATCATGTTCATGCCTCCACCTTCCAATCGAATACGCCGTTATGGTCATGCCCCCCTCCACAACCCATCGATGGATCCACCCACCCATCACCTCCCTTTCGCCCCTACGTAACAATCACCTTGGCTCAGGTTCTGGTTTGGGCGTGCCTCACGTCTACAAGCTCAACTTCCTGATGTATGATGGTTCAGTTGATCCTCTTGATTGGCTTAATAGGTCTGAGCAGTTTCTTCATGGACAGGGGCACAATGCATGGGTGAGGCTGACAAGGTCTGGGCTGCAGCCTACCACCTCACCAATGAAGGTTAGTTTTGGTACTTACTGCCCGAGCATGATTCAGCATGCAGACATCGGAGCACTTCAAGGAAGCTTGCCACATTTAGTTTGGGTCGTCACTATGTGCCAATCCCTTGAGCGAGTTGACACGTCTGTTGGTCACTTCTTCGGTTACCAACACACCAACAGGTTTCTAGCGCTCATGTGCCACATCAATGAGCGATTCAGGGGCGGGGGCAGGGGGCAAGCGGGGGCCAGCCTCCCCCCGGATCGTCGATAGTTCCTACTAATCATTCTAGATTGAAGCAATGGTAATCCTTTTACCGTACTGGTCACCCCCAACAACTTGCGATATGGGTTAGTACTATTGTTTTAGAAACCGTATTAATTATCCTAGATTTATGGGATGACAATCCTTGTACCGCTGTAGATGTGAAGCCTTACTTCGCATGACCCAAGCCCAACAAGCACAAAAGTTACATGACCTAAGTGTTTCATGATCGTGATTGATCAAACTGACTGACGTATACATCCGATTGTGTGAGACCTCGAGCAGTTGAGCCCTCAGCTATTCAAGATCACATCGTCGCCGCCGCCACTCACTTGTGGCCATCAAACACCGCTGGCAGGCGGCTGGTGCCACGGTTGTGTCTCCTTCTCTGCATCTGAACCAGCAAATGGCGATGTCCCGATGGCCGCGGCTGATTGCCCATTGCTGCCTTACTGCAAGCCCATGCATCTTCCTCCAAGGATTCAGCACTAGATGATATCTCAAGGTCTCCTCTGGTATGGTTATGTCTAATGCACTAGCTAGTAGTAGTAGTTACACACTTACATGTGCTTACTAGATGATTCGAATTATTTATTTTTGGCTTTCAGTTTTACACTTGCATTCGTAAGGTGGCCTCGGAGGAGTTTGGAGTGTCCAGGGGAAGGAGAAGCGAAGATAAGGATACCTGGCGGTGGAATGATGATGTCCAGAAGGCGATTAAAGAGAAGAAAGATTGCTTCAGACGCCTATACCTGGATAGGAGTGCAGACAACATAGAGAAGTACAAGATGGCGAAGAAGGCCGCAAAGCAAGCTGTGGGTGAAGCAAGGGGTCGGGCATATGAGGACCTCTACCAACGGGTAGGCACGAAGGAAGGTGAAAGGGACATCTATAAGATGGCTAATATCCGGGAGAGGAAGACGAGGGATATTGGCCAAATCAAATGCATCAAGGACGGAGCAGGCCAACTCTTGGTGAAGGACGAGGAGATTAAGCATAGATGGCGGGAGTACTTCGACAAGCTGTTCAATGGGGAGAATGAGAGTTCTACCATTGAACTGGACGACTCCTTTGATGAGACCAGCATGCATTTTGTGCGGCGCATCCAGGAGTCTGAGGTGAAGGAGGCTTTAAAAAGGATGAAAGGAGGCAAGGCGATGGGCTCTGATTGTATCCTCATTGAGGTGTGGAAAGGTCTCGAGGACATAGCGATAGTATGGCTAACCAAGGTTTTCAACCTCATTTTTCGGGCAAACAAGATGCCAGAAGAATGGAGAAGGAGTATATTAGTACCAATCTTCAAGAACAAGGGGGATGTTCAGAGTTGTACTAATTACCGTGGAATTAAGCTGATGAGCCATACAATGAAGCTATGGGAGAGAGTCATTGAGCACCACTTAAGAAGAATGACAAGCGTGACCAAAAATCAGCTTGGTTTCATGCCTTGGAGGTCGACCATGGAAGCCATTTTCTTGGTACGACAACTTATGGAGAGATATAGGGAGCAAAAGAAGGACTTGCATATGGTGTTCATTGACTTGGAGAAGGCCTATGATAAGATACCGCGGAATGTCATGTGGTGGGCCTTGGAGAAACACAAAGTTCCAGCAAAGTACATTACCCTCATCAAGGACATGTACGATAATGTTGTGACAAGTGTTCGAACAAGTGATGTCGACACCGATGACTTCCCGATTAAGATAGGTGTCACGACCGGTTTTCCGGGCATAAATTTTCAGAAAAGACCGTCGTGCTCATCAGCCCCAGGATTACTGTTAGCTGATGAGGCTCCAAACTTGATACAGAAATCTCAAGCAAAAATACAAAATATGTAGTACAAGACCCTTCTGGCATGTGAGTACAACAATTGGGTTTCTAGTGGTTGATGGCGGAAGCGGTTTGTGAGACATCAGTGTCTATGGGACTCCATTTCCCACAGGAACAGCTGACCAGGTTAACTCCTATCTTCGCGAGGATGCTAACACCGTTGCTTAGGTCCCGAGACTGTCAATCGCCACGCTCCTCTCCAAGCAAGCGATCTGGCCAAGACAATAGCCAGGGACAAGCCAGTGAGTACTTTGAATGTACTCGCAAACATTAAGAACACATGTATAATATAATTGATAATCATGCACTGAAATATTCTATGATCACATCGTCAGTCACAAATAAAGTATCTTTTATGCATGCAAGCAGGTTGTTTTCATGCAACATGAATAAGCCGTAATGGTGTGGGAATAAAATGCCGTAGTCGGGCGTCTGAGCGACACCACATAAAGGGCTTTAAAAGAAATGCCACAGTCGGGCGTCTGAGCGACACCACATAAAGGGCTTTAAAAGAAATGCCACAGTCGGGCGTCTGAGCGACGCCACATAAAGGGCTATATATATATATAAACATAATCATAGTGAATATCCAGGGGGTGGTACCGTCCCAGGGATATTCATTATTTCAAACAATGCAAACGGTTAGTCCATAATGATAATAATCATAACCATCATATATCACAAGTCATAATCAATATTCGGGTTTAGTAGTTTCTCCTCCGAAGACCGACACTAAGACCGACACTTGACCCATCCCAGACTATAATCCTTAACCATGGACACGGCTATTCGAATAGGTTTAATATCTCTGCAGAGAGTGTACTCTTTACCCACGAGTAACGGATTCCTTTAGTCCACCGGACTAATTCCGTCTACGGTCTTTTAATTGAAACACACCTGACTTGCACACACCAGCTTTCACTCGTGTCTGGAATCACCCATGACACCTGTTAAGCAAAACTCTAAGTGGGGAGGCTACAACCTCGCGTAGCATGGGATCAAATTTCTATCGCGCGCTCTAAGGGGTGCCCCCCTCTCGGTCCCAACCGGATACACCCATGCCCCCGGACCAGGTGGCATGCCTACCGGCTACAACCGGTATCTTCCACCATGGCCTCTCTGTACGGTGTGTGCCAAGACAAGGGTTAACAACTTACTGAACCGTACCCCACCTACGGTAGGGACCAGTGGCAGTACGAAACAAGTATGGGGGTTACCGGAACAAGACTCGATCTATGGCCGACTCAGGAGGCTTATGAGTTCCCTGCATGACATGTATAACAAATATATTTCAACCGAAGAGATCACCACTCAATGTACCTCACCATGCCATACCGGACATAACCGCCCGACGGGGACCAGCGACAAGCTCACGCCTACCCAAGGCCGAGGCTTTCCCGGATTCCTTTCCGGCATGCATGCAAGGCGCATGAGGAGGATTACCATCACAATAATATTCATTTCCAACAGCAAGGAAATCACTGATATGCTTCCATGCAAATGATCATGTCACATGAAATAACAAGTCCTCCGAAGTAAGGTGGTGTTATAAACGTGTCAAATAACACACCAAAAACATTATGCCAGGGTTCAGAATGCTTGCCTTCATGGTGTGGAGAGGTGGGGGGTGCTCTCCAAAATTTTTGAAAGCTTCTTTCTCTCCCAAAAATCCTATTTTCAAGAATATGCAAATAACACCTATTTCAAAAACAGTACAAAAAAAGTGGTTTGGAAAAATATTCAAATAAATCTTAAAATAAACTAGACAATATTTGAGAGATGTAGGAAAAAGAATTAATTCGTTTGGAGTTATATTTAAAAAGTTATAGCCAGTCAAAGTTCTGGTCAAATCTGTTATTTAAATTAAAACAGAAAAGAAAACGTTTCGGAGGGGAATACGCTTTCGGAGCGGGGAAAACGTACTAGGCGGATTACGCCTTCACTTAATCCCACGTGGACAGGCACGGGGTCGCTGACAGTGGGTCCAGGGGGCCCACTAGTCAGGTTTGACTAGTCTCTTTCCCTCTCCTTCCTCTGTCCCGAGCGGAGGCGGAGCTCCGGCGATTGTCGCCGGCGACTGGCGGCTCCTCACGGGGCCCTGAGGGCGGGGATGGATCCGCCACTCCAGTGCGGTCCTCCCGGTGGTCGCAGGGTAGCTGGAGGTGGAGGGAGCTGCCGGCGGCGAGCTCCGCGGCGGAGGAAAGCTTCGGTGGCGAAGTGACTTTGTGGCGGCGATGGCTCCCGATCAAAATCAAGTAGTGGGAAAAGGTTCATGGGAGGATGAGGAAGTTCCTAGCGAAGAGAACGGAGAGGGGGAGGTACTGGAGGTGCCGGATTGGCCGGGGCGGTGGCGGCGGCAGGAGTTGCCGGAGATGAGGAAGGAGGCCTCCCCGGGTCGAATGCGAGGCAGGGGAGCGCCATGGGGGTAGCATAAGGTCGCCTGCGTGCTCGGGGAAGCTCGGGGGGTCCATTTATAGCGCGCCAAGGTCGGTTCCGCGGCGGTGGGGATAAGCTCTCCGGCGAACCGCCTCTCTCTAGCTAGGGCCACGTGGCGGCGACGAACGCTAGCGGATACCCGTGTGGATGAGCTCGGGCTGTGCTGGGGCCAGGTGGCGAGCCGGGGTGGCTTGGGCGGCGCTGAATGGAGCAGGGGCTGTCGGCGGCGGCGGCGGCTAGCTCTTGACCTGCCGGGCGTGGCGGGGGCTGCTTGGCGCGTTGCGGTGAGAAGGGTAGCGCGTGGCGAGGTGCTGCAGAGCGAGCCAAAACCGTGGGGGCCAGCGTGTCGGCTCGGGCGCGGGTCGTGCAATACGCGCGCTCTGCTCGCGCTCCGGGCGTGCACGGGACGTGTTCGACACTATGCCAGAGCACGCTAGAGGTCGCGGTTGAGGCTGGCAATCAACAAACCCAGGTTAGGTGTAACGTGGAGTCTAGTGGACATGCTTGTTTGATCAGAGGTGCAAGTTCACAGTGCAATGCCAAAACTCATGTCAAAACTGGTCGTGCTCTCCAGGTGTTTGACAAAATGCCACAGGCACCTAGGCTGGTCTTGGAGTGGCCAAAAACTCCAGATGGTGGTCTCTTTAGATGTACAAGAGGGTGGTAAGGTTGGTTTGCCAAAAGCAGAAACTTGTTAGTGCAAGTTTTGCAAAACTTTAATTCTGGACAGGAAATAAATGACATTATTTCATGAACCAAAATTGATCCAATGGGTGCATGCTCCTGGACTTAGGGGTTTGGTAGGGCTGTCTACAAGTAGGAGAAGGCACAAGGTTACTGGAGCAAAAATAAATAGGGTTGTAGTAGAAATCACAAGACTGGACCAGAATGAAAATGAGGTTGATTCACTCAAATTTTTCGAATAACATCACTGGGTTTTTGCATAATGTTGAATCATATGTTACTACCAACATCCCATAATTTTGGTGGAGGCCAGAAAGAAATATTTAAAAGGGTTGTAGTGCAAAATTGCACTCTGGACCAGACAAGAAAAATTGATGCAGAGCTCAAAATATAACATGAATAAAAGATATCTTTGTATAAAAGTGATTTAGAAACATCACATGACATCTCCAAATTTTGGTGGGATTTTTGAATAAATTTTTAAAGGGGTTGTAGTTCAAATATGGCCACATAACCTTGGAAAACCATTTTTCAAGAAAATACAAATTAAGCTAATTAATTATGTAATTAGTTCTACTGATAAAAGAAAAGTTTTTCTTGAGAGGTTTAAACATGTCCAAAAACATATTTGAAAAGTTTTCATTTTGGGGAAAAACTCCATAATAGCAAGGGAGATAATGGTTCAAAATAAAAAGGGAGCCCAGAAAATAAAAGTTTTAGTTTCCTGGCAAAAATTTTAATTAATAAAACAAGGTCAAAAATTTGGGGTGTCACAACACTACCCCCTTAAGAAAAATCTCGTCCTCGAGATTTGATAAGGGTTGTTTTTTTTTTTTTGAAAATATCTTCCCTGTTAGTTGGAACCAAAAAAAAAAAACTTACTCATAGCACGAACTTTGTGTGGCCGGGGTTGGTTTTTGGTACGCTCGGAGTAAAATGCAACCGTTCACCGACGTACACCAGCATGGTAAAAAAAATCGAGGCGTCCAAGCAAACATCATTCAATCATGGCGACACTCAAATACAAGGCGTGGTCGTACTAAGGCTCGGTACTAATCGAGTAAATTTGTCTACTTCGTTCATATCCAAGCGGGCGTGCCTTGCGGATGTCGAGGCTTCTCCACGGGTCTCACCGTCGGAATTAGCTGGAGTGGGTTGAGGCTAGCGTGTTCTTTTATAGAAAAGGGGACGGAGTCTTCCTTCGCACGCTTGTGAAAAGACTATTCAGGATTTGGTCACTCGCGCATGAGCGACAGGTTAGGTTGATAGGTTGGGCACCGACTGCAAAAAGTGTCGGGGGTCACTGTGTGGCTATCCTGCATGAGAGGCTTGGCTGGGGTTTGGTTATGGCCTGGTGGGTTGGTTTACCTAGATTTTATAGATCCGGCTAGATAGGATTAGCCAATGGTAAGCCTGGCTCTGATACCAAGTCTGTCACGACCGTTTTTCCGGGCATAAATTTCCAGAAAAGACCGTCGTGCTCATCAGCCCCAGGATTACTGTTAGGTGATGAGACTCCAAACTTGATACAGAAATCTCAAGCAAAAATACAAAATATGTAGTACAAGACCCTTCTGGCCTGTGAGTACAACAATTGGGTTTCTAGTGGTTGATGGCGGAAGCGGTTTGTGAGACATCAGGGTCTATGGGACTCCATTTCCCACAGGAACAGCTGACCAGTTAACTCCTATCTTCGCGAGGCTGCTAACACCGTTGCTTAGGTCCCGAGACTGTTAATCGCCACGCTCCTCCGCAAGCAAGCGATCTGGCCAAGACAATAGCCAGGGACAAGCCAGTGAGTACTTTGAATGTACTCGCAAACATTAAGAACACAGGTATAATATAATTGATAATCATGCACTGAAATATTCTATGATCACATCGTCAGTCACAAATAAAATATCTTTTATGCATGCAAGCAGGTTGTTTTCATGCAACATGAATAAGCCGTAATGGTGTGGGAATAAAATGCCGCAGTCGGGCGTCTGAGCGACACCACATAAAGGGCTTTAAAAGAAATGCCACAGTCGGGCGTCTGAGCGACACCACATAAAGGGCTTTAAAAGAAATGCCACAGTCGGGCGTCTGAGCGACACCACATAAAGGGCTTTAAAAGAAATGCCACAGTCGGGCGTCTGAGCGACACCACATAAAGGGCTTTAAAAGAAATGCCACAGTCGGGCGTCTGAGCGACGCCACATAAAGGGCTATATATATCTATAAACATAATCATAGTGAATATCCAGGGGGTGGTACCGTCCCAGGGATATTCATTATTTCAAACAATGCAAACAGTTAGTCCATAATGATAATAATCATAACCATCATATATCACAAGTCATAATCAATATTCGGGTTTAGTAGTTTCTCCTCCGAAGACCGACACTAAGACCGACACTTGACCCATCCCAGACTGTAATCCTTAACCATGGACACGGCTATTCGAATAGGTTTAATATCTCTGTAGAGAGTGTACTCTTTACCCACGAGTAACGGATTCCTTTAGTCCGTCGGACTAATTCCGTCTACGGTCTTTTAATTGAAACACACAGCTTTCACTCGTGTCTGGAATCACCCATGACACCTGTTAAGCAAAACTCTAAGTGGGGAGGCTACAACCTCGCGTAGCATGGGATCAAATTTCTACCGCGCGCTCTAAGGGGTGCCCCCCTCTCGGTCCCAACCGGATACACCCATGCCCCCGGACCAGGTAGCATGCCTACCGGCTACAACCGGTATCTTCCACCATGGCCTCTCTGTACGGTGTGTGCCAAGACAAGGGTTAACAACTTACTGAACCGTACCCCACCTACGGTAGGGACCAGTGGCAGTACGAAACAAGTATGGGGGTTACCGGAACAAGACTCGATCTATGGCCGACTCAGGAGGCTTATGAGTTCCCTGCATGGCATGTATACCAAATATATTTCAACCGAAGAGATCACCACTCAATGTACCTCACCATGCCATACCGGACATAACCGCCCGACGGGGACCGGCGACAAGCTCACGCCTACCCAAGGCCGAGGCTTTCCCGGATTCCTTTCCGTCATGCATGCAAGGCGCATGAGGAGGATTACCATCACAATAATATTCATTTCCAACAGCAAGGAAATCACTGATATGCTTCCATGCAAATGATCATGTCACATGAAATAACAAGTCCTCCGAAGTAAGGTGGTGTTATAAACGTGTCAAATAACACACCAAAAACATTATGCCAGGGTTCAGAATGCTTGCCTTCATGGTGTGGAGAGGTGGGGGGTGCTCTCCAAAATTTTTGAAAGCTTCTTTCTATCCCAAAAATCCTATTTTCAAGAATATGCAAATAACACCTATTTCAAAAACAGTACAAAAAAAGTGGTTGGGAAAAATATTCAAATAAATCTTAAAATAAACTAGACAATATTTGAGAGATGTAGGAAAAAGAATTAATTCATTTGGAGTTATATTTAAAAAGTTATAGCCAGTCAAAGTTCTGGTCAAATCTGTTATTTAAATTAAAACAGAAAAGAAAACGTTTCGGAGGGGAATACGCTTTCGGAGCGGGGGAAACGTACTAGGCGGATTACGCCTTCACTTAATCCCATGTGGACAGGCACGGGGTCGCTGACAGTGGGTCCAGGGGGCCCACTAGTCAGGTTTGACTAGTCTCTTTCGCTCTCCTTCCTCTGTCCCGAGCGGAGGCGGAGCTCCGGCGATTGTCGCTGGCGACTGGCGGCTCCTCATGGGGCCCTGAGGGCGGGGATGGATCCGCCACTCCAGTGCGGTCCTCCCGGTGGTCGCAGGGTAGCTAGAGGTGGAGGGAGCTGCCGGCGGCGAGCTCCGCGGCGGAGGAAAGCTTCGGTGGCGAAGTGACTTTGTGGCGGCGATGGCTCCCGATCAAAATCAAGTAGTGGGAAAGGTTCATGGGAGGATGAGGAAGTTCCTAGCGAAGAGAACGGAGAGGGGGAGGTACTGGAGGTGCCGGATTGGCCGGGGCGGTGGCGGCGGCAGGAGTTGCCGGAGATGAGGAAGGAGGCCTCCCCGGGTTGAATGCGAGGCAGGGGAGCGCCATGGGGGTAGCATAAGGTCGCCTGCGTGCTCGGGGAAGCTCGGGGGATCCATTTATAGCGCGCCAAGGTTGGTTCCGCGGCGGTGGGGATAAGCTCTCCGGCGAATCGCCTCTCTCTAGCTAGGGCGACGTGGCGGGGACGAACGCTAGCGGACACCCGTGTGGATGAGCTTGGGCTGTGCCGGGGCCAGGTGGCGAGCCGTGGTGGCTTGGGCGGCGCTGAATGGAGCAGGGGCTGTCGGCGGCGGCGGCGGCTAGCTCTTGGCCTGCCGGGCGTGGCGGGGGCTGCTTGGCGCGTTGCGGTGAGAAGGGTAGCGCGTGGCGAGGTGCTGCAGAGCGAGCCAAAACCGTGGGGGCCAGCGTGTCGGCTCGGGCGCGGGTCGTGCAATACGCGCGCTCTGCTCGCGCTCCGGGCGTGCACGGGACGTGTTCGACACTATGCCAGAGCACGCTAGAGGTCGCGGTCGAGGCCGGCAATCAACAGACGCAGGTTAGGTGTAACGTGGAGTCTAGTGGACATGCTTGTTTGATCAGAGGTGCAAGTTCACAGTGCAATGCCGAAACTCATGTCAAAACTGGTCGTGCTCTCCAGGTGTTTGACAAAATGCCACAGGCACCTAGGCTGGTCTTGGAGTGGCCAAAAACTCCAGATGGTGGTCTCTTTAGATGTACAAGAGGGTGGTAAGGTTGGTTTGCCAAAAGCAGAAACTTGTTAGTGCAAGTTTTGCAAAACTTCAATTCTGGACAGGAAATAAATGACATTATTTCATGAACCAAAATTGATCCAATGGGTGCATGCTCCTGGACTTAGGGGTTTGGTAGGGCTGTCTACAAGTAGGAGAAGGCACAAGGTTACTGGAGCAAAAATAAATAGGGTTGTAGTAGAAATCACAAGGCTGGACCAGAATGAAAATGAGGTTGATTCACTCAAAATTTTCAAATAACATCACTGGGTTTTTGCATAATGTTGAATCATATGTTACTACCAACATCCCATAATTTTGGTGGAGGCCAGAAAGAAATATTTAAAAGGGTTGTAGTGCAAAATTACACTCTGGACCAGACAAGAAAAATTGATGCAGAGCTCAAAATATAACATGAATAAAAGATATCTTTGTATAAAAGTGATTTAGAAACATCACACGACATCTCCAAATTTTGGTGGGATTTTTGAATAAATTTTTAAAGGGGTTGTAGTTCAAATATGGCCACATAACCTTGGAAAACCATTTTTCAAGAAAATACAAATTAAGCTAATTAATTATGTAATTAGTTCTACTGATAAAAGAAAAGTTTTTCTTGAGAGGTTTAAACAAGTCCAAAAACATATTTGAAAAGTTTTCATTTTGGGGAAAAATTCCATAATAGCAAGGGAGATAATGGTTCAAAATAAAAAGGGAGCCCAGAAAATAAAAGTTTTAATTTCCTGGCAAAAATTTTAATTAATAAAACAAGGTCAAAAATTTGGGGTGTCACAACACTACCCCCCTTAAGAAAAATCTCGTCCTTGAGATTTGATAAAGGTTGTTTTTTTTTTTGAAAATATCTTCCCTGTTAGTTGGAACCAAAAAAAACTTACTCATAGCACGAACTTTGTGTGGCCGGGGTTGGTTTTTGGTACGCTCGGAGTAAAATGCAACCGTTCACCGACGTACACCAGCATGGTAAAAAAAAATCGAGGCGTCCAAGCAAACATCATTCAATCATGGCGACACTCAAATACAGGGCGTGGCCGTACTAAGGCTCGGTACTAATCGAGTAAATTTGTCTACCTCGTCCATATCCAAGCGGGCGTGCCTTGCGGATGTCGAGGCTTCTCCACAGGTCTCACCGTCGGAATTAGCTGGAGTGGGTTGAGGCTAGCGTGTTCTTTTATAGAAAAGGGGACGGAGTCTTCCTTCGCACGCTTGTGAAAAGACTATTCAGGATTTGGTCACTCGCGCATGAGCGACAGGTTAGGTTGATAGGTTGGGCACCGACTGCAAAAAGTGTCGGGGGTCACTGTGTGGCTATCCTGCATGAGAGGCTTGGCTGGGGTTTGGTTATGGCCTGGTGGGTTGGTTTACCTAGATTTTATAGACCCGGCTAGATAGGATTAGCCAATGGTCAGCCTGGCTCTGATACCAAGTCTGTCACGACCGGTTTTCCGGGCATAAATTTCCAGAAAAGACCGTCGTGCTCATCAGCCCCAGGATTACTGTTAGCTGATGAGGCTCCAAACTTGATACAGAAATCTCAAGCAAAAATACAAAATATGTAGTACAAGACCCTTCTGGCCTGTGAGTACAACAATTGGGTTTCTAGTGGTTGATGGCGGAAGCGGTTTGTGAGACATCAGTGTCTATTGGACTCCATTTCCCACAGGAACAGCTGACCAGGTTAACTCCTATCTTCGCGAGGCTGCTAACACCGTTGCTTAGGTCCCGAGACTGTCAATCGCCACGCTCCTCTCCAAGCAAGCGATCTGGCCAAGACAATAGCCAGGGACAAGCCAGTGAGTACTTTGAATGTACTCGCAAACATTAAGAACACAGGTATAATATAATTGATAATCATGCACTGAAATATTCTATGATCACATCGTCAGTCACAAATAAAATATCTTTTATGCATGCAAGCAGGTTGTTTACATGCAACATGAATAAGCCGTAATGGTGTGGGAATAAAATGCCGCAGTCGGGCGTCTGAGCGACACCACATAAAGGGCTTTAAAAGAAATGCCACAGTCGGGCGTCTGAGCGACACCACATAACGGGCTTTAAAAGAAATGCCACAGTCGGGCGTCTGAGCGACACCACATAAAGGGCTTTAAAAGAAATGCCACAGTCGGGCGTCTGAGCGACACCACATAAAGGGCTTTAAAAGAAATGCCACAGTCGGGCGTCTGAGCGACGCCACATAAAGGGCTATATATATATATATCTATAAACATAATCATAGTGAATATCCAGGGGGTGGTACCGTCCCAGGGATATTCATTATTTCAAACAATGCAAACGGTTAGTCCATAATGATAATAATCATAACCATCATATATCACAAGTCATAATCAATATTCGGGTTTAGTAGTTTCTCCTCCGAAGACCGACACTAAGACCGACACTTGACCCATCCCAGACTGTAATCCTTAACCATGGACACGGCTATTCGAATAGGTTTAATATCTCTGCAGAGAGTGTACTCTTTACCCACGAGTAACGGATTCCTTTAGTCCATCGGACTAATTCCGTCTACGTTCTTTTAATTGAAACACACCTAACTTGCACACACCAGCTTTCACTCGTGTCTGGAATCACCCATGACACCTGTTAAGCAAAACTCTAAGTGGGGAGGCTACAACCTCGCGTAGCATGGGATCAAATTTCTATCGCGCGCTCTAAGGGGTGCCCCCCTCTCGGTCCCAACCGGATACACCCATGCCCCCGGACCAAGTGGCATGCCTACCGGCTACAACCGGTATCTTCCACCATGGCCTCTCTGTATGGTGTGTGCCAAGACAAGGGTTAACAACTTACTGAACCGTACCCCACCTACGGTAGGGACCAGTGGCAGTACGAAACAAGTATGGGGGTTACCGGAACAAGACTCGATCTATGGCCGACTCAGGAGGCTTATGAGTTCCCTGCATGAGATGTATAACAAATATATTTCAACCGAAGAGATCACCACTCAATGTACCTCACCATGCCATACCGGACATAACCGCCCGACGGGGACCAGCGACAAGCTCACGCCTACCCAAGGCCGAGGCTTTCCCGGATTCCTTTCCGGCATGCATGCAAGGCGCATGAGGAGGATTACCATCACAATAATATTCATTTCCAACAGCAAGGAAATCACTGATATGCTTCCATGCAAATGATCATGTCACATGAAATAACAAGTCCTCCGAAGTAAGGTGGTGTTATAAACGTGTCAAATAACACACCAAAAACATTATGCCAGGGTTCAGAATGCTTGCCTTCATGGTGTGGAGAGGTGGGGGGTGCTCTCCAAAATTTTTGAAAGCTTCTTTCTCTCCCAAAAATCCTATTTTCAAGAATATGCAAATAACACCTATTTCAAAAACAGTACAAAAAAAGTGGTTTGGAAAAATATTCAAATAAATCTTAAAATAAACTAGACAATATTTGAGAGATGTAGGAAAAAGAATTAATTCGTTTGGAGTTATATTTAAAAAGTTATAGCCAGTCAAAGTTCTGGTCAAATCTGTTATTTAAATTAAAACAGAAAAGAAAACGTTTCGGAGGGGAATACGCTTTCGGAGCGGGGAAAACGTACTAGGCGGATTACGCCTTCACTTAATCCCACGTGGATAGGCACGGGGTCGCTGACAGTGGGTCCAGGGGGCCCACTAGTCAGGTTTGACTAGTCTCTTTCCCTCTCCTTCCTCTGTCCCGAGCGGAGGCGGAGCTCCGGCGATTGTCGCCGGCGACTGGCGGCTCCTCGCGGGGCCCTGAGGGCGGGGATGGATCCGCCACTCCAGTGCGGTCCTCCCGGTGGTCGCAGGGTAGCTGGAGGTGGAGGGAGCTGCCGGCGGCGAGCTCCGCGGCGGAGGAAAGCTTCGGTGGCGAAGTGACTTTGTGGCGGCGATGGCTCCCGATCAAAATCAAGTAGTGGGAAAGGTTCATGGGAGGATGAGGAAGTTCCTAGCGAAGAGAACGGAGAGGGGGAGGTACTGGAGGTGCCGGATTGGCCGGGGCGGTGGCGGCGGCAGGAGTTGCCGGAGATGAGGAAGGAGGCCTCCCCGGGTCGAATGCGAGGCAGGGGAGCGCCATGGGGGTAGCATAAGGTCGCCTGCGTGCTCGGGGAAGCTCGGGGGGTCCATTTATAGCGCGCCAAGGTCGGTTCCGCGGCGGTGGGGATAAGCTCTCCGGCGAACCGCCTCTCTCTAGCTAGGGCGACGTGGCGGCGACGAACGCTAGCGGACACCCGTGTGGATGAGCTCGGGCTGTGCCGGGGCCAGGTGGCGAGCCGGGGTGGCTTGGGCGGCGCTGAATGGAGCAGGGGCTGTCGGCGGCGGCGGCGGCTAGCTCTTGGCCTGTCGGGCATGGCGGGGGCTGCTTAGCGCGTTGCGGTGAGAAGGGTAGCGCGTGGCGAGGTGCTGCAGAGCGAGCCAAAACCGTGGGGGCCAGCGTCTCGGCTTGGGCGCGGGTCGTGCAATACGCGCGCTCTGCTCGCGCTCCGGGCGTGCACGGGACGTGTTCGACACTATGCCAGAGCACGCTAGAGGTCGCGGTCGAGGCTGGCAATCAACAGACCCAGGTTAGGTGTAACGTGGAGTCTAGTGGACATGCTTTTTTGATCAGAGGTGCAAGTTCACAGTGCAATGCCAAAACTCATGTCAAAACTGGTCGTGCTCTCCAGGTGTTTAACAAAATGCCACAGGCACCTAGGCTAGTCTTGGAGTGGCCAAAAACTCCAGATGGTGGTCTCTTTAGATGTACAAGAGGGTGGTAAGGTTGGTTTGCCAAAAGCAGAAACTTGTTAGTGCAAGTTTTGCAAAACTTCAATTCTGGACAGGAAATAAATGACATTATTTCATGAACCAAAATTGATCCAATGGGTGCATGCTCCTGGACTTAGGGGTTTGGTAGGGCTGTCTACAAGTAGGAGAAGGCACAAGGTTACTGGAGCAAAAATAAATAGGGTTGTAGTAGAAATCACAAGGCTGGACCAGAATGAAAATGAGGTTGATTCACTCAAATTTTTCAAATAACATCACTGGGTTTTTGCATAATGTTGAATCATATGTTACTACCAACATCCCATAATTTTGGTGGAGGCCAGAAAGAAATATTTAAAAGGGTTGTAGTGCAAAATTGCACTCTGGACCAGACAAGAAAAATTGATGCAGAGCTCAAAATATAACATGAATAAAAGATATCTTTGTATAAAAGTGATTTAGAAACATCACATGACATCTCCAAATTTTGGTGGGATTTTTGAATAAATTTTTAAAGGGGTTGTAGTTCAAATATGGCCACATAACCTTGGAAAACCATTTTTCAAGAAAATACAAATTAAGCTAATTAATTATGTAATTAGTTCTACTGATAAAAGAAAAGTTTTTCTTGAGAGGTTTAAACAAGTCCAAAAACATATTTGAAAAGTTTTCATTTTGGGGAAAAACTCCATAATAGCAAGGGAGATAATGGTTCAAAATAAAAAGGGTGCCCAGAAAATAAAAGTTTTAGTTTCCTGGCAAAAATTTTAATTAATAAAACAAGGTCAAAAATTTGGGGTGTCACAATAGGACTCCATCAAGGGTCAGCTTTGAGCCCTTATCTTTTTGCATTGGTGATGGATGCGGTCACAAGGGATATACAAGGAGATATCCCATGGTGTATGCTCTTTGCGGATGATGTGGTGCTAGTTGACGATAGTCGGACGGGGGTACATAGGAAGTTAGAGTTATGGAGACAAACCTTGGAATCGAAAGGGTTTAGGCTTAGTAGAACTAAAACCGAGTACATCATGTGCGGTTTCAGTACTACTAGGTGTGAGGAGGAGGAGGTTAGCCTTGATGGCCAGGTGGTACCTCGGAAGGACACCTTTCGGTATTTGGGGTCAATGTTGCAGGAGGATGGGGGTATTGATGAAGATGTGAACATCGAATCAAAGCCGGATGGATGAAGTAGCGCCAAGCTTCTGGCATCCTCTGTGACAAGAGAGTGCCACAAAAGCTAAAAGGCAAGTTCTACAGGACGGCGGGTCGACCCGCAATGTTGTATGGCGCGGAGTGTTGGCCGACTAAAAGGTGACATGTTCAACAGTTAGGTGTGGCGGAGATGCGTATGTTGAGATGGATGTGTGGCCACACGAGGAAGGATCGAGTCCGGAATGATGATATACGAGAAAGAGTTGGGGTAGCACCAACTGAGGAGAAGCTTGTCCAAAATCGTCTGAGATGGTTTGGGCATATTCAGCGCAGGCCTCCAGAAGCTCCAGTGCATAGTGGATGGCTAAAGCGTGCGGAGAATGTCAAGAGAGGGCGGGGTCGACCGAATTTGACATGGGAGGAGTCCGTTAAGAGAGACCTGAAGGATTGGAGTATCGACAAAGAGCTAGCTATGGATAGGGGTGCATGGAAGCTTGCTATCCATGTGCCAGAGCCATGAGTTGGTTGCGAGATCTTATGGGTTTCACCTCTAGCCTGCCCCAACTTGTTTGGGACTAAAGGCTTTGTTGTTGTTGTTGTTGTTGTTGTCATTGTTGTTTGTTGTTGTTTCAGTTTTACACTTCTCTAGATAAAAATTAGAATAGAAGGAATAGAGCATATTGCTTTTTCCTAGCCATTTCCTTCAACCTCGAACCCTTTGCGGTGAAAAATCCAGATCCAAATTGTTTATTGTATGATTGTGTAGGTAATCGTAGACCTAAATTTAACCCAATGGTTGTAAAATATGAGACTTAATAAGCATAGTCTGTGTAGTTGTCGCTCCCCCCCCCCATGGTCAAATCCTGGGTCCGCCACTGGAGCCATTAAACACCATCCCGGCAACGGTTTCGGTACACAGCAGCCCTCCAACAACATCACCACTCTAGCATTTTGGGCCTACTTTCCCCACCAGCACCACGACCACTTGGTTTGTTGTCGGCCACTTTAGAGCCAACCCCGCCAAGGCAGGTTCGCCTCCTCACTCCATTTGAGTTAGCAGAGCATTGTCGAGGCTGATGACTACGACTAAGATAGCTCCACAACTGGTAGCACCCAAGGTCCCCTGGGAGGCTACTAATAACCTACAACTTGTGGAGAAGTTGTTTTTCTAGGAAGGGAGAGATGTTATGAGGGCCAGCCCATCAAGTGTGGAGTCTCATCCCATAATTGGAGCCATAGTTGATTAAGTGACTTTGTTAAGAAAGAGTCCAGTCAGTTTACATATCGTATTAGAGTATGAATAGATTTACCATCTTGTTTGTCAAGTTTTGTTTGCTATATAAAGTGACGGACCCCTCTCAGTAAAGCAGAGAAGAATATTTGCGTATACTTTTATCTACTTTTTAGTACTTAGGGTTATGTCACTAGAAGATTCTTCCATGGTGTTAGGGGTGGGGGTTGTGGTGGTCATCATCCATGTACTGCCTCTATCCAAACATATTTTGCCTTTTTAGATGTCTGATGTTGCTTTTATTTTGAGTTGAGTTCTGTTAAGGTTTGATTTCAATGACATCACTGCTTTTGTAGTTATATGAAGCTGCGGATTAATCTTCAGCTTGTTATATTCACTTGACGCTTGTTAGATTTCTTAATTTGGAAGTCTCTTCACTGTTTCATCATGGTTTGATAATCTCTATGTTCCTGGAGAGAAGGTTGATGCAACAACTAAAGAGCATTCAATTGGCTCAGTCAATCTTTTGTAGTCATATTTTGACTCGTTAGAAAGTATTAGGTGCAATATGTGGGAGTAGAAGTATTGCTTACCTTTTGGATTATAATGCCATTATGTTTGGGTGGTGGATTGAGAATTATTTTAATGTAACTGATGGTTTTATGTTGAGATGATCAGTAAAGTTTAGTGGCACATTGGGGATTTGAATGCTTACCACTTGTTGCATTATCTAATGGCTTTTTGCCTGGATCAGCTCTACACAGTTACTTCATTGTTTTTTTTTTCAGGTTAGAGAAGGAAGATGGCCCGGCACATGATACGACATTTGTTTACTCCGTTCAGGTAGAAACCCAAGGTGGTACTTGTGTGACTATAGGTGAACCAATGTCAAGAGTAAAGGACCCAGAGAATTCTGGCGCTCATAAGATGTTGCAACATCTAATGAAATTGTGAGATCCCTATATTGTTATTTGGAAAGAACATATTTCTATCCCTCTGTGAACCTTAGGCTGAAGTTGTGTCTAGCAAAATAATAACAACACAGAAAGTATCACATCCCTTGAAAAAAATGACGATTCAAACTTTTATATGAACATTCATTTACCAGAGTTGGGGATGGATGCTCATGAATTCCGACGCTACATCCTGGCAGTGACTACTAGGAAGGACGTCCTAGAAACCCACATCATATGGTGGTGATGCTTAGCTTCTAGGTGGGAGATGAGCTCAAGATATAATAGAGGAAACCGTGGTGAAGAGAGAGCCAGAGAGGTGAAGGAGAATGAAGATGATGCACCGGGATTTTATGATGTAGGCTCATCATGTCCACACCGAAGAAACCACTAGTATAGTTTAAAACAGCACTACTATGACATTTTCGTCACTAAAAAGCAGTGAGACAGCAGTTGGCTTTCCTATTTATCTATGCGGTTGTATACTCGTGGTCAATTCACAATATTAAGCCCATAATTTTTAGCCGAACAGAAAAAGCCCATATGTATCGGTTTAGAAATCAGTGTTAGATTGAAAAATTGTTTACATCACATACAAAAGTGTAAGGCCGAGAAATAAGTTTCCACATACACATAATAAAATCAGAAAGTAACTATGGATAAATAAGATGAATTAACAGATTATACATATAATATTTGCCCACAACCATGGGATTGATAGATATAAAATTTTAATAATTTTTTTGAGGGCATAGATCAAAAGAACCTCATCCTAACTCATGTTTTTTGATATTAGATTTGCTTATCTTGTCTGTCCAAGAAATTGTCTGGTTTGTGGTTGTCGAACTGTGCTTTTTAACAGTTACTTTCTAGGAAAACGTTAATGAAGAAAGGATTTTCTCTTGTGAACAAACATTGAAATTGGCAACTGGAGTTATCACAACCCACTCAGGTCATTTCTGATACACACACTAACAGACAAGAACTAGGCCTTGGTTCGTGGTCGATGAACTATGTCGTGACTAGCTACGTTTCGGATAAAAGGAAATTTAGCCACAGTTTAGGACAGTAAAACTGAGCAATTTTCCAACCCTCTCATGCCTTGGAAGTTTCGGGATCTCCCTTTTCATGATTTGTGCAATCTCAACCGTCAGATCTGCTGTCTACTTTGGCCTTCTCCGTACGGTACCGATTCTCTGGGGTCAAAAGTCCTAGAGGGTTGCGTCCGCTGCTGTAAGAGGGGAGGGGGAGCGGGCTGACGCGGATGGTTGCTGTGTGAGTGTGAGAGAGAGGAGGCGATGGATCGACCGGTAGGTCAAGGAGAGCTAACGTGGCCAGAGAGGCCAGCCCACCCAGGGAACGTGGGCGATGTAGGCGGTAGGACAACGTCATGGCTGTTCGGCTGAGCGAAACTGCTCTGCTGGGATTTGAAGGAAGCAATCATTCTACTGCTTCCCTGCAGGCATTCATGGCGGGTGATCTTCCCATCCTTCCACTGCCTCGATACAGATACGTGTATATAACTATATGTGCACCCTCCCCTACAACTCTTCAAAAATTCTTTCCACTCCGGCAACACAACATCCATCAACAGGGTACTTGGCTAGGTTCCTTTCTTTCCACTTCATGTACGATTCCTTCTTACACCAAACAATTACATTATCATGGTATCCCCTCTCAATCCCAAATTTGTGCAGGTGATGTTCATACTGGTTGTGGTCAATTGATTTGGACAGATCTTGGAGACCGGTACTCACATTTTTTTTACTTTGGAAATTTTTCAACTGATAATTTCCTATGGCTTCTAGACAGGTAATTACTTCAAGTGTACTGCTAGACCTTATCCTTCCTTGTTTTGCCATCCATATTTGTACTGTGCACAATTGCTTAGATTATATGTTTTGTTGACCCCTGGATGGGAGACGAGGCTTTGTGCTTGTCATTGTTTAGTATAATTTCCAATAAAGTGTAATTGTGCCTGGTATTGTCGAAACAGATCTCTCAGACTTCTGCATTAGAAGTATATAATTAGTATTTAAAGTCTTGAATTCGGTCATAGCTAAGTGTGTTTTGGTCAACTGAATGATTCTTGCCATAAGCTATGCTTAGATATTAGTACATGCTAAATGGGTGTTTACTGTTTAATTTATGTATTTAGTTTTATTTTACTAAAAGGCCACATGACATTCTCCCAGAAATTTATATTGGTGTAAATGGCTTATATGGTATATGTATAAACAAGTTGTGCATACTACAGGTGTTGTTTTCATACTACAAAGGAGAAAGTTGCTCACCTACTATTTTTTATGGCGACAACCTAACATGTTGGTGAATTTTGGAAATAAGAAACACTGCTTGTTTTGAAAAGGAATCTTTTGTCTTCCTAATCTGTTTTCGTGTTTCGTACTTTGCTACAAATTTGTTTTCGGTCCCTATTGCACAATGGTGGAGAGGGAGCAGACTTTGTAAGCTCGTGTCGGGGTTAAAGTTTCGAGCATCTGAGGGGTTGAGAAGCTGCAACGTATATGTGCGAATTAGCTCGTGTTGTGTGGAGTAGATTTTAAGCTTTGTCTATGACCAAAGGTTATCTTTGAGCTTTCTCCTTTTGCATGAATGTAAGATGTTGCTAGAGGCTGCTCCTATTGACAAACTAATGGGAATATCCTTTTTTCTTGTGTTCTAAAAATATGTCCTGAAATTGTACCATGATTGAGTGAAGGATTGCTATATCGATGCACATACATAATTTTTATCTATCACTTCTCTTCTGTCCATGCCCTGTATACAAGTAAAATTATGTAGAAGGCTTCAATATTGCCATAAATATTGTTATTTTCTATCCATAATATTATTTTCTCACCATTTTATTTTATTGATGGTATGGTCCCTAGCATTTATACGGCGATCCACAATGAATTTTCTTGAGCCATATCCTAAAATGTAATCTCATGATATTTTTATAACTGAGCTAGTTTAACCTTTTTTTTACCTTGTCCTTGTTTTCTTCTCTCTTCATGATCAGGTCTATTCGGACAAGCCTGCTGGCTGATGTATTGCTTGAAGGAAAGAAGTCCTTAAGAATGTAATTCATGTAATAACCTAACTATGGAATATAATAACACATGTCTCCTAAAATTTTGCAGAATAGTGAATTTTCACTGAGATGGTAAAACTGGTATATTGTGACAGCATGCACAAATGATAGAGCATAAATGATCTCATGCATTACCCTGAACTGCATTTTGCTGACTGTTGTGGCCTGCAGAAGTTGATTTGGAATAGGATTGTGCTGCCCATCTTTCATGTTCATATATTTCTGGTCATTTCTATTCTTTGTTTCATATCACCAAGATATTTGCACTTACTTATGACCATGCTGCATATATTTATACTATGATTTGGCAAACTCTGCGTTTTTTCATCTTGCGTGTTACTACGCTAATCCATTCTTATCGTGTACTCCCTCCGTCACAAAATAAGTGTCTCAATGTCAGTACAACTTTGTATTAAAGTTAGTACAAAGTTGAGACACTTATTTTAGGACGGAGGGAGTATTTACTATGTAGCATAACAGGGTAAGGAAAGTATTCATTGCTTTGAATGAGCAGTATTTTACTTTAACTAAGAAAATCTTGATCACATCTCACATGCAAACATCTGGTGCTCTAGCAATATGGGAAAAGTATGTGTATCATATTAATTCTTTTAACCAAAATCGTTTTTTCCGTGTTGATCCATTTACCAAAAAATGAAAGAATCTGATGGAAGTGAATTTTCATGCATTTTTTCTTCAGAAATTGTACCGGCTGAATATGCATCTTGGCACTCTGCGTTGCAGAACTGGAGCTCAGAGTGGCGTTTGTTCTACGACACCATTGCTCCAAGAAGAAAGGGCTTCTGAATACAACGCAGGGGGCTTGTTCTCGTTCTCTGAAGGTGCACCGCGTGGTGCTGTCGCACTCAAAGAAGGCGAGCTCTGGCATTTGCTCCATGTTCTTGAGCACCAGATGAATTGAAGCAGATGAAGACTACCTTTCTTTTTTTTGTGAAACGAGGCAAAAGACTTGCCATTTTCATTGATTAAGAAGAATTGAGAATTGCCCGGTTAATTGACGGAAAACTGGGCTAAAACCGATACAACCCAACCCATATAACATGGGCACCACCGGCCAACCTGGCCACCGACATGAAACATGAGCGGCAAAGAAGAAAAGACATCCACCGGGGAGTCGCAAGCGTCAACGTCATCACCGGTTACCTCCGAACGGGCGACTCCGACTTCACCGTAGAGCTTCACCAATGAAGCCGCCCCCACAAACAGCTACACAGAAGCAATGACGGCACATGCCAACAGATGGTCAAACGCGCCAACAACCGACAACTCCGACTTTGACGACGAGCCTCACAAGGGAAAAATGCAGGACTTGCGCTGACCGTGCCCTAAAGAGCACCCGGGCACGCCGGAAAGATCCGACTACACACTAGCAGAAAAAGGACCTAATGTGAGACACATTAGTCCCGGTTTGATTTTGGCCCGGTACTAATG
This sequence comes from Triticum aestivum, assembly GCF_018294505.1. NCBI lineage: Eukaryota > Viridiplantae > Streptophyta > Magnoliopsida > Poales > Poaceae > Triticum > Triticum aestivum. The sequence continues at coordinate 705,843,732 of NC_057813.1, forward strand.
GTACCATTAGTGCCGGTTCGAACGGCTATGCATTAATGCTGGTTCGTTTTGAACCTTTAGTACCGGTTCGTGCCACGAACTGGTACTAAAGGGGTGGTGGCAGGCTGGCGTTAGGCCGGAGCCCCGCGATCACCTTTAGTACCGGTTCGTGGCACAAACCGGTACTAAAGGGCTAACCTTTAGTACCGGTTCGTGCCATGAACCGGTACTAAAGGGGTTTGACCTATAGTACCGGTTCGTGGCACAAACCAGTACTAAAGAGCAATTTTCAAACCCCCCTCCCCCCCGAGTGTATCGCCATTTCAGTTTTGAAAAATACAAAAGAAAATGATAAAAAATTCAAAAAATAAAATTCTTCGAGATGTAGTTATATTACTACATCTACTAGTTAGGAAAATAAAAAAAATTAAATTTGGACAAGTTTTGCAAAAAGTGTAGGGAAAATGTAAAACGGCTATAACTTTTCCATACAATGTCGGAAAAAACGTATAATATATCAAAAAATTCCAAAAGGAGAAAAAGATATGCTCAAATTTAAGTTTTTTTAATTTTGGTTAAATCTGGTCAAACTATGGTCAAACCACTTATTCAAGAAGTATTAATGTTACTACATACTTATTCAAAAATATTAGTGTTACTAAATAATTATTTCATTTTTTTGAATTTTGGTCAAATCTGGTCAAACTGTGGTCAAACTATGGTCAAACTTATTCAAGAAATATCAGTGTTACTAAATAATTACTGTTTTTTAGAATAATAGTTTCAAACTCAAACGGTGAAATGTGTGACCTAATGCTCAAGCTAAACTGCTGAGGGTTAATAGGATTTACAGCTTACATTTGTCAGTAAAACCACAAGTGTAGACTTGGAAAGTAGGGGGAATATAACTCCAAAGTTAAGCGTGCTCAGGCTGGGGGAAGTGAGAGGATGGGTGACGGGTCGGGATGTTAGACGATTTGGAATGAGTGGTCCACACTTGAGTAGTTAAGAGGGTCGGTTAGAGACTAAATCATCAAATAATTCAGAAATTTGAAAATCGAAAAAAAACATTTTTTTTCAAAATTTTGAAAAAAAATACCTTTTGTACCGGTTGGTAACACCAACCGGTACTAAAGGTCCCCCATACCACGGCGCGAGCTCACGCCACGTGGTGGGCCTTTAGTGGCGGTTCGTGCCGAACCGGTACTAAAGGGGTGGGGCCTTTAGTCTCCACTCTTTAGTGCCGGTTGCAGAACCGGCACTAAAGGCCCTTATGAACCGGTATTAAAGCTCCATTTTCTAATAGTGACCAAAGCCCGAGCTGAGACCCAAGCTCCTCTTGACGCCATCATCATTGACAAACAGAAATCAGCGCCCCTGAAACGGCCGCCTTAGCAAACCACGCGGTGAAGATGCCACCCTTCCACGCGGCGAAGATGCCGCCATCCCACGTGGCGAAGATGCCGCCACCCACCGGTCTTAGGTTGTAGCCGGCTCCAAGACGATGCCCCCAAGAAGGAAGAAGACGTGCAGACGCCTTCATCATCGCCCGATCCCGCGGATCAGAGGTTTCCTCCGGAGCCAAGGCCGCGGGGTGAGGGGTGGAGCACCATACATCAGCGACACTTTCAAGAAAGAGCGCGATGCCCGCAGGCGCCACCGTCGTCAGCTTCGGCAAAGGTCGGAAGAAGGATTTCTCCCTGAGATGCTCGACCACCACCAGCCCGTACCGGCCAGCCATAGACCTCCACCAAACCAGCACCATAGAGCACCGAGGGGAGCCTCCTGTCAGAGCCCGCCCCTGCCAAGGACGTCCTGCGCGCCCGCCCGACCAACAACAGCCATGCTGTCGGGCCTTGGACGCACACCGCCGTCACCGCCATCGGGCCGACCGCACGTCATCGCCCCCATCAGGCCTGGGGGCAGGAGGTCACCGCCACCACGCCGCAGGCACCGCACCATGCGGAGACAATGAACGGGCTGCAGCAAAAAAACCCCCGAAGACCGCCTGGATCCAGCCATGCCCGGCCAAATCCAGCGTCCGCCAGCCTCCCCGCTGGCCACCGAAGCACCACTGAGGCCCCCGTGCCGCCCAGCTGAGCAGAAACGGAGACCCAACAGGGAGCGCCGAGATCCGGAGCAGCACGCCCTCGAAGCCGAGCGCCGCCAAGAGAGAGGCAGGAGCACTGAGGGAGTCCTGGACTAGGGGGTGTCCGGATAGCCGGACTATCATCATCGGCCGGACTCCAAGACTATGAAGATACAAGATTGAAGACTTCGTCTCGTGTCCGGATGGGACTTTCCTTGGCGTGGAAGGCAAGCTTGGCGATACGGATATGTAGATCTCCTACCATTGTAACCGACTCTGTGTAACCCTAGCCCTCTCCGGTGTCTATATAAACCGAAGGGTTTTAGTCCATAGGACAACACAACCATTACAACAATCATACCATAGGCTAGCTTCTAGGGTTTAGCCTCCTTGATCTCGTGTGTACTATCCATATCATCAATATCAATCAAGCAGGAGTAGGGTTTTACCTCCATCGAGAGGGCCCGAACCTGGGTAAAAACATCGTGTCCCTTGTCTCCTATTACCATCCGCCTAGACGCACAGTTCGGGACCCCCTACCCGAGATCCGCCGGTTTGACACCGACATTGGTGCTTTCATTGAGAGTTCCTCTGTGTTGTCACCGATAGGCTTGATGGCTTCTTCAATCAACAACAACGCAGTCCAGGGTGAGACTTTTCTCCCCGGACAAATCTTTGTATTCGGCGGCTTCGCGCTGCGAGCCAATTCACTTGGCCATCTAGAGCAGATCGAAAGCTACGACCGTGGCCATCAGGTCAGATTCGGAAGCCTAAACTTCACGGCTGACATCCGCGGAGACTTGATCTTCGACGGATTCGAGCCGCAGCCAAGCATGCCGCACTGTCATGATGGGCACGATCTAACTCTGCCGCCGGACAGTACCCTGGAGGCCGCACACGAGTCCGCTCCGACCCATAGTCCGGAGTCGACCATGCAGATCGAGGACAGGTGGCTGGACACCGCCTCGGGAGCTGCAACTTCCACGGCGATGGAGCCGAACACTGACCTTGTCCCTTATAAAGCTCGTGACTCCCAGGTGCCGGACTCCCTACCGGACTCCGAGCCTCCTGTGCCCCTACCAATCGAATCCGGTTGGGCGCTGATCATGGAGTTCACTGCCGCGGACATCTTTCAGCACTCACCCTTTGGCGACATCCTAAATTCGCTAAAACATCTCTCGCTATCAGGAGAGCCCTGGCCGGATTGCGGCCAGGACGGTTGGGATGCGGACGACGAAGAAATTCAACGCCCACCCACCACCCACTTTGTAGCCACTGTCGACGATCTAACCGACATGCTAGACTACGACTCCGACGACATCGACGGTATGGACGACGATGCTGGAGACGACCAAGAACCAGCGCCTACAGGGCACTGGAAGGAAAACTTCAACCCATGATTTATATATGGTGGACACCCCAAAAGGAAGCGATAACAAGGAACAACGGGAAGCGGCAAAGGATAATTCCGCCAAAAAACAGCCAAAACGGCGACGTAGGCGCCGCCCTAAGTCCCGCCTCGACAACAACAACACTCCTAAGGACCCAGCAACAGAGCAGGGCAAACCAGTGGGCGACGAACATGCAACCAAGCAACTATCCGAACAGGATGAATCAGATAATCAATCTATGCCCGGCGAAAACAACAGTCCAGACGATCTCACGCCGGACACACCACCGGAGCATAAGAACCTTCACAAAAGAATTCTCGCCACTGCAAGAAGCCTGAAGAAGGAAAAGAGGAAGCTCAAAACAGCGGAAGACATATTCAGAGTGAGGTGGAGCAAAGTACTCAAGACCGCGGGCAAATATGGCAATGGCCACCAAACAAGGAGCTACCTGAAGCGTAAGCTGCTGCCAGAATTTGACGAGGAAGCCATAGAGCCCCCACAGTCAAAAAATAAAGAGACCGCCTGGCCGGATAGACGACCAGATGACAGGCCAAAAACGACAAGCGGCGCCGCACACAAGCCGACTCATGATCCTCGGAAAACAGACAGCCCAGTCAGGTCCATTTATGGGCCAAAAAAGAGGGCCCCAGGAAGCAACACAACACGTCAAGTGTTCAAAGACAACGGCACACCCAGATACAGGGGCGCCGCACACCCACTATGTTTCACCGATGAGGTGCTGGATCATGAATTTCCTGCAGGATTCAAACCCATGAACATAGAGGCATACGACGGAACAACAGACCCTGGAGTCTGGATAGAGGATTACATCCTCCACATACACATGGCTAGAGGAGATGATCTCCACGCCATAAAATATCTACCCCTCAAGCTCAAAGGGCCAGCTCGGCATTGGCTCAAAAGCCTCCCAGAAAATACTATTGGAAGTTGGGAAGACCTCGAGGACGCGTTTAGAGCAAATTTTCAAGGGACTTATGTCCGCCCTCCGGATGCAGACGATTTAAGTCACATAACTCAACATCCCGGAGAGTCAGCGCGCAAATTCTGGAATAGGTTCCTTACCAAAAAGAACCAAATAGTCGACTGTCCGGACGCCGAAGCCTTAGCAGCTTTTAAACATAATGTCCGAGACGAATGGCTCGCCAGACACCTCGGCCAAGAGAAGCTGAGAACAATGGCTGCGCTAACAAGCCTCATGACCCGCTTTTGCGCGGGGGAAGACAGCTGGCTAGCAAGATGCAGCACCAGCGACCCGAGTACATCCGAGATCAGAGATGGAAACGAAAAATCACGGCGCAGAAAGGATCAGCGCCGAAACAAAGAAAAAATCCCAAAGAACACGGCGGTTAACGCCGGATTCAAAAGCTCGCGGCCGAACAACAAAACACTGCCTCTTAAAGATAACAGTGATGAGCTATCCAACTTAAACAAAATTTTGGATCGGATATGTCAAATCCACAGTACCCCCAGAAGGCCCGCAAACCACACCCACCGAGATTGTTGGGTTTTCAAACAGTCCGGCCGACTCAACGCCGAACACAAGGGGCTCGATGCACCGAGCGAGGATGATGACGAACCCCACCAGCATAGCGCCAGAAAACAAAAGACTTTCCCACAAGAAGTCAAAACAGTAAACTCACTTCATGTGATAGTACGGAAAAACAATGCGGCACCCGCTAAGGTAGGTGTCGCACGGTCCACCCCAGCGGAACCTCGAGATTGGATGTCAAAACTAATCACTTTTGACCACCTGGATTATTCCTGAAGTATTCGAAACACAGGATGGATTGCTCTGATATTGGATCCTATAATCGACGGACTACAATTTACACAAGTCCTGATGGACGGCGGCAGCGATTTAAACTTGCTATATCCGGACACAATCCGCAAGATGGGGATAGACCTTACTAAACTTCGAAATAGCCGCACTTCCTTCAAAGGAGTGACGCCAGGCCCTTAAGCCAAGTGCACGGGCTCCTTACTACTAGAAGTTGTGTTCGGGTCACCCGACAACTTCCGACGCAAAAAGCTAATCTTTCATGTCGCCCCATTCAAAAGTAGCTATCAAGCACTATTGGGACGTGAAGCTTTTGTCCGCTTTAACGCAATACCACATTACGCGTCTCCTACACTTAAAATGCCCGGTCAACGTGGCATCATTTCATTAAAAGGTCGTTCAAAGACCCCGGACACGGCTAGACGAGTCCGACATAAATAAGCTAGGGGCTCCCTAGCCGCACACCCCTTCACAAGGGACTGTGCGTATAAGCAATAATGAGCTAATATAGGCTCAGCTTTATTCATTCATTAATATTTCAATTTTTAATGCACTTTTCGCACGATTTCCTTTCAAACTAAGTTCCTCTCTTTTTACAGATGAACAACATGCACACCCGTCCAGGATACGGCACAACGGAGACACAGGCGCAGACGTGCAGTAGGGACCCGTTGCAAGGATTCTTTTCAGATTAAGACCCTACGTAAACCTTTTTTACTGTCTCTTGTTGCTATAATCCCCTGGTTTCCCATTATAACCAGAGAGGAGACTGACGTTTTGGCATCGGCCACGTCAGAGGACCTTGCCCGTACCTGGACACTAGGGGCTTAGGGCATTGTTCTGCCCGTTATTATAAAGACCGAACACCTTAGGGAGTGTTCGGCGTCTCGAGTTAGGCCTTATATGCATCAGCTCCGAATCATGTCTTTGGTCAAATGTTGGGTTGCCCGGCTCCTGTGTTTTGCTGCCTTACGTTCCGTATCATCGGCTAACGCGGCACCAGGAGAACTACTGCGATTGTGCCCCGGTTCGGCTGGGCGAGCACCTCAGTAGAGAAAGCCGAAAACTGACTGTCATGATACAGCGAGAGACTGGTCAACCACTCGATCGACTACCGGAATGTTTAGAATTCCTCCGCTTTGACGAAGGACCGTTTCCCGGTCAGGCACATACGCGCCCCGAATTCGGAGAGCGTGCTGCCCCTATGGGCTATATCGTAGCCCCACCCTCGAACTCCTATGGCTAAGTGAAAGTGATAAAGCATTATAGTCCGGTTGCCTCGTTTGCTACGCTACCACCTCCTTCACAGTTCCGAGACGTCGGATTAAGTGTGAAAATGTGCTATTTTGGCGAACACCCCCGCACCTCGTGCGTGGGGGCTGAAGCCGACGACTGCCATCTTTCAGGTTATACACACGTATACATAAACGGCCGCACAGGAGATATTTCAATACTCGAACGCACAAGTACAAAAAGTGCCTACATCGTAAACATCGTTTTACAAACCAAAACATTCATCTGAACGTGACATTTTTTGAGCACAGCGACTCTATTACACGAGCACCACGCAGAACTTCCCCAAAATAGTGCTCGCCGGGTAACCGGCTCTCGTCCGAACCCTGGGTCGTAACAGCGGTGGCATCCATCTCTGTCCAATGTGTCTTCACACGGGCGAGGGCCATCCGTGCACCCTCTATGCAGGCCGACCGCTTCATCGCCTTGATATGTGGCACCGCCCCAAGAAATTGCTGCAATAAGCCAAAATAGCTCTTCGGCTTGGGCCTATCCGGCCAGACATGAGTCACGATATCCGTCATGGCAAGCCCGGAGAACCTATTCAGCTCAGCCCACTCGGCCAACCGGTCGGTCAGCGGAAGTGAACGCTCCGGACTATGGAATTGAGACCAAAACAGCTCTTCCGTCTTGTGATCCATCTAGCTTCGGAAGTGCACAACGGCATCCGCCGCACTCACCGCTAAGTCCATATAAGGATCCTCCGGACCCCACAGCTGGCCAAGCTGAGCATACTTTGGATCCGTAAACTTTCGGTGCAGTAGAAAGGGCTTGCCAGCCACAATATCTCCGGCCTGGCGCAGCTCCTCCTTTATAGCCCGCATTGCAGAACGGGCATCCTTGGCTTCGGCGGTGGCCTTTCCCAGGTCTTCTCGCTCCGCTAGGCGCTCCTTTTCAAGAACCTCCTTGCGGTCGGTAGCATCTTTTAACTTCACGGCCATTTCGGCCATCTCTTCCCTGCTTCGGCAGTGTGCAGCCCTCTCGGCTTCTAACTCCTCGGCCGCCCTCGAGGCAGCCGCATCACTCCTTCTGGCTTGCTCCTTGGCTTGAGCAAGTTCTGCCCGAAGGCTCTCCACAGCAGCGGCACCGTCTGCGTCAAGCACACATATTGTAAGAGGTGGGCTTCGGCTCCCTTACTAGGTGACCGCAAATAAACACTTACCTTGCGACTTGTCAAGTCGCCTGTTGACTAGCGCGATGTCCGCATCCGCAACGTCGAGTTGCCGCTTTAGTTCAGCAACTCCATCAGTCCGGCTGGCCCCTGGACGATCTTCCACCTGCATAGGAAAGGCGAAAATTAAAACCTGCGATTTTGATCCTCGGCACGCTGTCGCTTTCGACAACCTACCGATTCTCAGGGGCTACTATTTATACAGGGCGCACTTTATATGTAAAACTGTCAAAAGGTGTGTCATTTTTACGTACCTCAAACCCCGCCAGCAAACTCCTGACGGCATTACGCAATCCGCCTTCGGCGGACCAAATCCTTCCAATCACCATACTCATCAATGCATGGTGATCTTCTGAGATAGACGCCCTCTCAAGCAGATCCTTCAGCTCCCCCGGCCGAACACTAGTCGGCGCCGAACTCTTCGGCTCTGCCGGGCTCGGGGATACCCTCCATGATGACACTTCAGGCTCGTCCGCCCTATCCGACGGCGCAGCGGACGGAGGCATCTCGCTCTCCACCATCTCCGGACGAAGGTCCCCCGAAGACGAGCTCATCTGCGAAGGACGGAGATCCAAACTACAAGGTAAAAACTTAAGTTATCCTCAGAAGCACAAATAAGGATGTTCCTTATTACAAAACTCCCTTTTTTCTACTTACGGCTCGCTGGAGGGCTGATTCTTTAGGGGAGACTGTGTGGCCGGGGCCTCCCAGGACGCAGGACCCTCTGGTGAAGATTTCTTCCCCCGCTTAGGGGCTTTGGCCTCCGGGTCTTCAGAGGCGGTCCTCTTCTCCACTTGGAGGGAGGGATTCTCGATCCCCCCTTTTTCAAGAGCCTCCTTGGGCGAGGCGGTAGCTCCTCTATTTTCCCCTTCGCCTTCTTCTGAAGGCGCAACCTCCCGCATCTTGACCAGCACGGGATCCGGCGCGGTCTCTGGGAGGGGGGCCGGACACCGTATCAGCTTCGCTTGCGCTATCCACTCCTGTTAAAGGACAACGGGTTAAAAGGCGAATTGTAGAAAGGCAAACAAACGGTATGTCCGAACACAGAGCTACTTACTTGAGTATACGGGCGATTGCAGCTTAGGCCGGCGTCCTCGGTCAATTCCGGACACACCTCCCGTGATCCGAAGAACAATTTGTACATCTCCACGGGTGTCGAACCCATGAAGTGTTGGAGAATCAGTGGTCCCTCCGGATTAAACTCCCATAGCCGGAGAGGACGGCGTTTGCAGGGCAGGAGACACCTAATCAGCATGACCTACATCACCACGACCAGATCGATCTTTCTCGCTTGGAGGTCTCGAATCCGGCCCTGCAATTGGGGCACGTCCTTCGACGGCCCCCATTTGAGCCATTGGTTGACCCACAACATCAACCGTCGTGGAGGTCCCGAGCGGAATACGGGCGGCGGCTTTTGCCTGCTGCCCCTGGGAGCGGTAATATAAAACCACTCCTGTTCGCACAAGCCGAGATCCTCTTGGAAGGAGCCCTCGGGCCACGGGGCATCGGCCCTCCTGCTTACGGCCGCCCCGCCGCACTCTGCTTGACGCCCCACGATCATCTTCGGCTCCACATCGAAGGTCTTCAGCCACAGGCCGAAGTGAGGGGTAATGCGGAGGAAGGCTTCACAGACGATGATGAATGAAGAAATATGGAGCATGGACTCCGGAGCTAAGTCGTGGAATTCCAACCCATAGTAAAACATGAGCCCTCTCACAAAAGGATCCATCGGGAAGCCTAAGCCCCAACGGAGGTGGGACACAAACACGACGTACTCGCCGGGCTCGGGGTGGGGATGACTTGCTCCTTGGCGGGCAACCTATGCGAAATCTCGTAAGTCAGGTACTTGGCCTCTCGCAGCTTTAGCACGTCCTCCTCCGTGACGGAGGAGGGCATCCACCGGCCCTGTAGGTCGGAGCCGGACATTGTTGAAGGTTCGAAGCGCTCGAATCTGGGGCTCTGGGTGTTGGAACTCGGGGCAAGGAGTAGATTCAATTGAAGGTTGAAGAGAAGAAACAAAGCCTTGGTCCCGTTATAAAGAGGGAGGATACCAAGAGCCGTCCCCGTGACCGTTCGGGACTCACCTCCAATAGAGGAGGCGTGGCGACGTGCACGGTTGGGTTACCCACGTCCGTATTGATGGGAATCCCAGAATAAGGGGAACACGATCTCTGCTTCGACAAGACGTGCCAAGGAAACCGCTTCGCTAAACGCGCTGAGGTGGTATTGTAAGAAACGATTCGAGTAAAGGCTTGGTAGTGGCGTGACGTCATGCTTCAAAAGACGTCAGCAGATCGAGCTTGTGTACATATTATTCTCTCTACGGTGGAATGTGGAATTTATTTTGCAGAGCCGGACACTATCCTGGTGTTCACAATCTTCTATGAGTTATTCGGAGGAGGAACCCGCCTTGCAATGCCGAACAAGATGCGCGCCGGACTCATCGTCATTGAAGCCTGGTTCAGGGCCTACTGACGGAGTCTTGGACTAGGGGGTGTCCGGATAGCCGGACTATCATCATCGGTCGGACTCCAAGACTATGAAGATACAAGAGTGAAGACTTCGTCCCGTGTCCGGATGGGACATTCCTTGGCGTGGAAGGCAAGCTTGGCGATACGGATATGTAGATCTCCTACCATTGTAACCGACTTTGTGTAACCCTAGACCTCTTCGGTGTCTATATAAACTAGAGGGTTTTAGTCCATAGGAGAACACAACCGTTACAACAATCATACCATAGGCTAGCTTCTAGGGTTTAGCCTCCTTGATCTCGTGGTAGATCCACTCTTCTACTACCCATATCATCAATATCAATCAAGCAGGAGTAGGGTTTTACCTCCATCGAGAGGGCCCGAACCTGGGTAAAAACATCGTGTCCCTTGTCTCCTATTACCATCCGCCTAGACGCACAGTTCGGGACCCCCTACCCGAGATCCGCCGGTTTGACACCGACATTGGT